>NC_141761.1:47163926-47316849 GCF_982258835.1 Parasteatoda tepidariorum | reverse complement strand
GTGCTATTAATTTCTTTAAAAAATAACGGGCATTCTTTAACTCAAATAGATGTCATAATGGTCTGTAGGTCCTGAAACTGGTAACAAAAGCAGTTATTCTTTGAGCATTTGGACTAAGTTTAATCTGCTAATAACCCTTGGCTTAATCTGTAAGGCTGATAAATTTTGCTTTGGCTACCTCTTCGATCCTGCCTTCTGTGTTTGAAAGTAGGAAATATTGTGTCACTGTTATTTCTTTATAATAATTAGAAAGAGATTGAATATAACTAGGTATGGCATACTGTTTTCATAATGCATTAATAGAATAAAATTTTATTTATGTAGATGATGTTGGATGGTAGATTAGATTCGAAAATTTTAAAAAGCGGAGGAAAACTTTCAGAAATGCTCTTAATTGTTTTGTACAAAAGCCTACAAAAGACAAAAGTTAACGCAGTTTGTGATCGGTAGAGCTGAGAAACTGCGATGTTTCAAAAAATGCGAAAAGTTTATCTACCGATCATGGGCGTCAGGACCATGGGGGTTCGAGAGGTCCAAACCCATCCTTCCCCAATAAATGGGAAGCCAAGATCCATTATTTTGATTCCATTATTGATCATTACTTTGATTTCATTATTTGATTCATTATTTGATCCATTATTTGATTTATTACATCGCCGAGCCATAGCCGAGAGGGATAATCGATCAATGTCACGCCAGCGAGGTTGGGAGTTCGATTCCCGAGAACCAAAGTGTCGTTATATACGCAACACAAAAATTTCACGAGTGCTGTACTTCCGAATTGATACACCTGATCAAGAAAATGCATGAAGGTAAAGAAAAAGGTTTGTTGCGCGAAGATCCACGATGCGTTCCGGCAGCCAGTCGTCACCTTTTCATGTATCCCTCGGCAATGAATCCTCCCTACCTTCGTGAGCGTCTGATGCAAGACAGATTACTACAGTAATTCGGCGACGTCGATCACTGATCAAAGTTTTAAAGACAGAACATCAAGACGAAATAGTTTCCAGATCCAGCCACCGTGAAAACACTGTGTAGTAGTAAATTGTTTAGCTTTGACCATAGAACGTGATGATTGCATGGACTTTTCGTTAGTAGAATCTAGGTTCTGTCTGATCAAACTGTTAATGGCGGCCATTTGCGTTTGAAACCGACTGTTTAGCAAGTAGGGGTCTGGCTTTACTGAGCTCTATTGTCCTTCGGGTTCAGTTACTAGCGGAGACTGGTGATGGCAATTATCTTATCGAGATAAGTAATCTTATAAACAGCGAGATGTTTTCTTCAAGCAAAGCAGAGTGGCCTTCTTTTTTGTTGATCACTCTCAGCTCGATTTCAAGTCACCTCACAGCTTTTTCTCACCTCCAGTTCATCTTCATTCACTCACCATGCCAATGTGCCATTATTTCTCTCCACCTCATCCTTAGCTTCATGCTATTGACCACAGGGTTCCACCTCATCGATCCTCATCTCATGATGAAGGGGCAAAAGGCCATCTCGGCCTCAGGCACCCCGACCAACCACCAAGACCAGACCAGACCATTATTTTGAGAAAATATTTCTGTTCTGTTTCCATGTCTTCTGCTCTTTTCTTTCCTTCTTGTTCCTTTTTTTTACATAGCGCAACTTTATAATTAAAAAAATATTAATTAAAAGTAAAATACCCAAATAATGCACTGAATAAAAAAATAAAACAAGTGTTTAGAGAACTAAAAGAATTGTCACTGTTACCCTTTCCTTCAATTAGCAATAAAACGCTCTTTGCACCATTCTTTTTCTCCACTGATAAAGATTGATTCTAATTCATTAACTTTCAAAGTCACGCTCAGAGGGTAATTTGATACCTCGAAAATAGCTTCTTCAGTTTACGCTATGGGAAAATGCTTTTTTCTTCATTTTGAAATGGTCCTTATGGTATTTATGGCCTTAGGCTCTTTTGTTCTCTTTTTGAAATGTGGATATACATAGAGCCATCTCTTTGTTGGCTATCTGTTCATAAATTGTCTTAAACAGGCAATTATCTAGAATTTCTAGGAAAACAGGTATATTAAGCTTTTAGAAATTTAAATAGGGGAGTCTCTTGTGAAAAAGATTTTCTATTCCTCGTTGATTTTGTAAAGAGACTTTCTCTGGAATACAATCATTCTAAATCTTCTCTTACAAAGAGCTCACAGTTCTATTCCACTCTCATTTAAATTAGCTATTTCCAGTTCAAAACTTTGATAAATATGAATATTCTGTTTACTTTTAGTTTGTTTAATTAATCGTTTTAATTGTTACTGGTTGTTTCTTCATCAGTTTGACAATTTGCACAAAAAAAATTTTTATTTATTTTTTTTACATTTGATCATTTTCTAAAAAAATGTGCCATTAAGAACTCCAGTTCTTATCGAATTTATCTTCGGATAACAAGATCTTGTCAAATAAATCTATTTCTTGGGAGGTAAGCAAATGTTTGTACTAAATGTTTGCATAAAGCGAAATTATTTACTCTACTTTCAAGCATTTTAATAATTTTTGTGTTAAGAATAGATTCCTTCTGAATAAATTGTCGCAAAAAATCCATAACTTGTTTACATATCTTATTTAATAAACTTTAATGTATACTTGTTTAAGCTATACTTGTTTAAAATTGTTTTAAGTTTTTACGAATCAGATTAAATATTTTGTCATTTTATATGATTTTCAACTTTTGCTTGATCATTATTTTTTAAAATAAATTTTTTTCGATGTCTGTCAGCTAAATAAAATATCCCTGACTAATTTATGATGTTATTCATCGAATTTTCACTCACTGAATACCTATTTTAATGTTCATTGGGGGATCTATCTCAGATAAGCTGATATGTTAGTCCCTGTATAAAAACCATGTAAAGCCATTTTTTTAAGGCATTTTTGACGGTGAACAATATAACGGTTCCAATGAGTTTATTCTCTCCTGGGTGGAATGGAGGAAAGCTATACTTATTGTCGTTTTAAATTTTTCATTTGACCCCCACTAACAGTTTAGAAATTTAGACATATCTTATTCAATTAATAATAACCTTATTCTAAACTGAAAACAAAGTTGCAAAATGTATTTCAGTTGTTAAAGAAAACATCGGTTTAAAAGTGATTTAAAAAGAAATACAACAACAATAATGAATGGCTATTTAATTGGCATTCTTATCGGACTTCGGGAATGTAGTAGAAAGGGTTTAGTTGCCAAAATGATGGCCAAGTTGGCGATGATCCAACTGTCAATGAGCATGCCCTTCTTATGCCTCTAAAAATTTATATAATGCGCTTTTGAAATACGTTAAGTCGCCAGGCTATTTTGGGGAAATGGTGCATGGTAAACAAAAATAATTACAGATTCGTTATTTTAAGCCAAAAATACATATATAAGAAACACATATTTTCTTTTGAGGAACATTTCTTTTGTAATCGCTATATGTCTTGGATTAAATTTGTGATTGAAACGAATTTTACCAATTTATTAAACTCGATTACTCAAAAACGATTGCACAAAAAATAACTTTTTATAATTATTATTTTTAATAACTTAAACGTTTCGGGGGGTGCAAAAATCTATTACAACAGTACTTTTATAATACTATTGTAGTGATTGGCTCACCGCTAGAGGGCGAATTAATCACTAACCCAATTAAAGATTTAAGAATGTAGGAGATGAAGAGGAGCCGGCGCGTAGGCTGGTCTTTCCTCGATAAGAGAATATTTCTATAATTCTGTATTTTGGCCGCTGAGGGCCCTTATATGCTCATAATTGTTTTGTTTTGTCGTTTTAAATTTTAATAAATATTATTTTGTTGCTGTTACATTGGTGGATATATTTCAAAAGCAATAGTGCACATGACAATTATTATTATTATTATAGTTTTATCATTAGTATTATATTAGTTTTAGTGTACATCAGTATAACAATATATTAGTTATCTACTACCACAGTACCAGTAATATCTATTACATCAACTCTGACGTCAATAGCAATTTGGTGATATTTTACGGCCGCCCAAAACTAAGAACCACCCTTTTATATTTAATCATTTACGAAATTATTTTGAGAAGGAAGGAATAAAACTTGCTTCACCATTTTCTATATACTTTTGAGCTACGTGAACCAAAATTTGAACGAAATTAGAGGAATGATTCCCGAAGTATTAAAATTCAAATGAAAAACGCCACTAAAAATATTTTTTTTAGATAACTAACAAACTACTACTTAGTTATTTTGTGTACGAAATGGTCTTAGTTTATTTTAATTTTGCAAAAGTGTGAATTTTTTTTTTCTCAATTAATTTCAGAGACATCGACACAAAGAGTAAATGTATCAGTAAGGAGTCTTTCTTTCGGTCTTACTCCTTATTATGCATTTAAGGTCAGAACCATAATATAGAGCCATAATTAGAGAACCATAAGAACCATAATTAGGGTCAGAACCATAATAATACCTGGGGGCTAAAACAACAAATTTTTTTAAAAATAGTTTTGTTTATTGAAGTTATACTTCTTATGCGACTTCCAACAAGGTGGCGTTAAACGATTAACGCTACATTTTAATTGGCCGGGAAATCACGTGGTAGGATCCAGTTTTCCCTCATTCATTTCCATATTTTTTTGGTTCTCACAAGCATAAAAATAATAAAAGTCATAAAAGTATTCGCGATCGCAACGAACTATAGGGGGCGTTGTTGTATGAGACTAATACCTGCGATTTCTATATGAACAGTCATTCAGTTACTCTAGAGACGTCGTTAATGTAGCACGTAGCATTGCAACGTTCCTTCTTTATCATAGCTTATTAAATTTAAAAAACAAAAATGCTTGATATTCTTTCTTATGCAAACGAAAACAAAATGGTATCTCTTTTTATTAGAGAAGGAATATCCAAAACACATCGGAAAAATATTTGTACATTAACAGAAAAAAATATGTATATTCTTATAAGAGTTAAAACCTTAACCCGAGAAGAGTTAAGAGTTAAACCCGAGAAATAGTATTTCTAAATTTAATGCTATAACATGAAAGGCCCATTTGAACTTTATAGTTTTAAGAATCATATTACTTCAAAAATTAAAATGAACAAAAAGTATGCATAAACCTCATAATTTAATGAAATTTAATCTTGACAACAATTTTTATCAAAAAGTTTCAAGTTTCAATAAAAATCATTATTTAGAAGCTAAGAAACGTAAAATAAAGAATGCTGACGAAACAAAAACAAAAAAAACAATTCTTTTTTGTCGCCATTTTTAGTGCTACGAAAATTCGTCTTTGGGATTTGCCAAAAACAAAACAAGATGCAATTTTATTTTTTCAGGAGGGAAATATTTTACCGAAAAAACGAAAATGTACCAATTCCCACAACATGAAACTTTATCTTGGTAAACGTACGTTTTGGAAATGTTATTTCATTTGGAATCTTATTTATCAGAGATCATATGGCGATATGATTGTTTTGAATCTATGCTAAACTCTATATCGGCTCATTTTCCACCGAAATCCGATTGACTATTTTGATTTTAAATTAAGTATTTTATTTTATGAATTGTCGCAAAAATTTTAAGAGTAGATTGGCGGCACTTAAAAACCGCCAAATCTGTAGCGGCGGTGGCGTTAATACGTAAGTACCGAATTTTTATTCCATACTTTTTTGAATCATATTACTTCAAACATTGGAATATACAAGAAGTATACATAAACACATAATGTTATACCATTTAATTTTTCAAAAAAAGTATTTTGAGAACAATTTTTATCAAAAAATTAAAAACTAAAAAACGGAAAATAAAGAATTCTTAGGATAAAAAAACGATTTTAAGAATTCTTTACATTGAAATAAAAACTTTCATATTGTTTCTATTTTTATTATTCTTATAGTTCTTAATCAGACGTAAAAAACCATTCTGTAGAGAGCAATCATCAAATGAAAAAATAATATTTACAAGCAAATTTTTTATTGTAAAAATCATTGCACTTACCTGATTTATAATTCTCGGAGAATTCCAAAATGATAAGTTCCTTGTTTGAAAACTTTATTCTCAAATAATAGATACCTAGTTTATCCCTTCATTACTTTTAGATAACATACTACACAGCAAAATTTTATAATTGATATGAATTTGCTAAAAACAGAATAGCTTTATGTAGCTAAAAACAGAATAGCTGATTTCTAGTTGAACTTATTCTTTCAAAACTAAAAAATACTTACCAAGAAAGCGATTAAAATTAATTAAGAATCAGCACAAATGGCACTATTTCAAGTAACTTGGATAACTTTTTATTGTTGTTTTCCGAATTTTATGGATACAGAAATATATACTATTCCATAACGAGGAAGAATATGCTATAACTATTACAATTCTGTATGTTCTGAATTCATATTTATTCACTGGAATTGTTTCGTGCTTCCGATAAATCTACCCGATCTATCCAGCGATGAAATAACTTAAATTTACAAGAATTATCTGCGTACACATATTTACAAAAGCAACCATTTTATTTTTCGTAGAACACATCTAGCACAACATTCTTTCTGTTGCCACTCACACTTTTCATATATACACAGGCGAAAAATCGTTTTAGTTAATATTTACACTTTAAATGAATGACGTCATTTTATGAGAGTGACGTAACACTCCCACCTTTTGATTATGTGTATTCCAATAATCAAAATAACAAAAAATCTAATATAAATTTAAAATTATGTGTCCAAATATCTTGATGGTATCTTAACAGTTCGGCCACTTCTTGTGGTAACGATGTTTCGTAAGGTACTTGAGAAATTATTATGCTTGTCTCCTTTATTTGAAGTTGCGCTTTCGTTTGGAGTTGAACCTTCATTTGGTGTCGAACGTATTTCCAGCGGATAAATCCGCTGCACTGGCCTCAACAACTCGGTATGTGCTGTTTTAAGTCGAGCCAAGCGTATCCTTTTATCTTTACCAGGATAGACGGCAATAACTTTAGCCATCGGCCAGTGTAATCTTTTCTTTAAGTCATCTTCGATTAACACAATCTCGCCAACCTTTAGATCATAATAGTTATTCTTCTTGCGCGGTTGAAGGAGTGTCGCTAGGTATTCGCGGCGAAATCTTCTTCTCAACTGTTCTCTTAACGTCTATTGATACCTATAGCGTTTTTTAAGATCTATTGTATCCAGCTGATCTAAATCAGGTACTCCCACCGTCGAGATCTCTTGTAAAAACATGGACGGAGAAAGAGGTATTAAGTCATCCAGATCTTCTGAGAGGTATGTGAGAGGTCTTGAATTGATAACGGACTCGCAGTCACACAGAACACTAATCATTTCTTCGTATGAAAGGCATGCTTTCCCCAAAATTTTTCGAAGAATATTTTTTACCAATTTCACCATAATCTCCCAAAAGCCTCCCCACCAGGGAGCAGACGGTGGATTAAATTTCCATTCAATTTTGTATACTGATGTTTCAGCTTCAATTGACTTCCAATCTAAGGACTGAAGTAGATTCTCAGCTCCTATAAAATTACTCCCGTTGTCACAATAGATGATGTGAGGTCTTCCTCGGCGAGCAATGAATCTTCGTAAACTCAAAAGGAACGCCTTAGTTGAAAGTGACTGCACCAGTTCAAGATGTATTGATCGATAAACGGCACATGTGTAGATGACAGTCCAACTTTTCACACCTTCCTTTAAATGAAGAGGTCCAGCAAGATCTATCCCGACCACTTCAAAAACAGAAGCTTCTTTAACTCTGTCTTCAGGTAAACCTACGGGAACCGTTTTTATACTTCGTGCATTATATCGTTTGCATCTAACACAGGTTTTGAGGATGCGACGAACTGCTCGACGTCCATTAATAATCCAATAATTTTCTCTTAAATTGGACAGTAAAATTTGCAGTCCAGCATGCAAACATTTCAAATGCTTCTCTTTGATTAGCATATCAACCAACATAAGTTTTTCTGGAAGCAAAATAGGCAATCTAAAATTCTCGGTATCATTTCTCTCTGTCAATTTTGTTTTAATTCTATATATTCCTTTTTCATCTTTGAAGACATTCAATGATTTTAAGCTTTTTATATAATCTGCAGTAAATGCTTCATTTTGAATAACTTTTATAAGTTTGATTTCTGCATTTTCTACTTCAGCCAGAGTTAGTCCACCCTTTTTCCTATCTTTTTCAGACAGTTTGCAATTTTCAAGGAATCTTAGAATCCATCCAACCATTCTGACATTTTTTGTGTAGCTCGAAAAATAAGAAAAAAACTGATTTGTTCCAAGCAAAATTTTACTTATGAGTATGGTTGTTCTTTTTTCTTTTTCCTTGTTGATAACTTGTTCATCAATTATATATTCAGATAGAGGCCATGTGTTTTCAGGTAATTTCAACCAGGAAGGACCTTCCCACCATCTTGAACTCAATAATTTTGTTACCGAGCAGCCGCGTGATGGTAGATCGGCTGGATTAGAGTGACCGGGAACGTGTCGCCAATTTCCTGATGAAAGAGCACGGATTTCTTTTACTCTATTTCTGACAAACACACTCCATGGCTCATCTTTCTGAATCCATTGTAAAGCAGTTGTTGAATCGGACCAATAATGAATCTTGACATTTTCTATTTCTAAGCTTTTCTTAACGAAATCTGCTAGACGAGTACCAATGCAACAGCTTAGAAGTTCAAGTCTAGGAATAGATACTCTTTTTAAAGGTGCTATTCTTGATTTAGCAAGTAACAATTGTACTGTTGTTTGATATTCTGTCTCACGTCTAATGTAAACAACAGCTGCATAGGACAGACCACTAGCGTCGCAAAATACATGAAGACTTAAGCTACTATTTCTCAAAATAGCGTGACGGGGAATTTTCACTGTATGCAGTATATTCAGGTCTTCCAACCATTTGAGAAATTTCATTTTTATATCCTCAGAAACTTTTGAATCCCAACCTAATTTTGATTGCCAACTTGTTTGCAATAAAATCTTCGGATATAACATAATTGGACAAGTAAATCCGATTGGATCAAATACTCGATTAGCAAAAGATAACATTACTCTTCTGGTGATAATTTCTGGAGGATCAATAATTGTTCGAGTGTCACAAAACAATACGTCCTCTGATCTGTCCCACAAAAGACCCAACACAGGTGACGGTTCAAATTTTTCAGTTAAGTTTTCTTTCTCTGTAAACTCCCAACCTCGCAGTTCGAATTTTGCTGCAGCCATTAAGTTTGTCGAACACTGAATGAACTCTTTTGACTGTTGTTCAGAATCTACAGACGTGACACAATTGTCGACGTAGAAGGATTTTTTCAGCTTCATAGCCACCTCTTGGACATTGGAGGATTCATACTTGTTCAAATGATGTTGAATAACAGCTCCCAGTAAAAAAGGACTGCAATTTAAACCAAAGACAACTCTGGCGTGTTGAAAAACTTTAACTGTTTTCGCTTCCTTATCCTCCCACCACAGAAATTTTAAATATTTTCTATCGTCTTCATTTACGGATATCTGGAGAAAAGCCTTCCTTATATCTGATATAACTCCAATTTTCTTTTCTCGAAATTTTATTAGTAAGGTAGGGATCATTTTTAACAAGTTTGGTCCTTTCATCAGGTAGTCATTTAACGATAAGTTATCTCTTGTTTTACAAGAAGCGTCAAAAACTGGTCTGACGTTCGTGGTGGAATTGGACTTGAAAACTCCTCTATGAGGAAGATAATGGCCGGTACCTTCGTTTGATTCTTCGATGAAACCTTCTTTTATCCATTCTCCAAAAACTGCATTATAACTATCCAAACGGTTATCCTTGATAAGTTTAGCTGTCATCGTTTTCAATCTTCTGCCCGCAATATCTCTGTTACAAAGCATATCGCTTACATCTTTCACCCATGGAAGACTAATTTCATATCTACCATCTGGATGTATTTTGACAGTTCTAGAAAAGTGTTCCGTTGCTAGAGCATCGTATTCTTCTGAAGTAATTGTCTCGCAAGGATCAGATATACCAATTGTTTCCAATTCCCATAAGTCAGTAACCGAAGTATTTTGAATGAAAAGTGATGTTGAGATAAGCCCAGTGGAACTATAAGTATGGTTTGGTTTTCCCATTACCGTCCAACCAAGGTACGTTTCCATTGCTACCAGTCCGCACTTTAATTGCATGGTTTGACCAGTGTATAGTTTTCCAATATAATCCGCTCCTATCAAAAGTTCGATTTGTTGAGAATCTTTACCTACATCAGAGATATGGATTCCTTTACTTCGTAATTCAGCTAACCAAGGACCATTTTTCAAACTTGGAATATAGCCACAGATTACCTGTTGGTCTAAAACTTGAATTTCGAACTTTTTATTTTTCTTCATATTTCTTATCCACAATGTGTATTTTTTATGTTCTTTTCTGGAACTAGCTCCACCAAAGACTACGTGTGTTAAAGTTTCATATTTGTTGGTCTTCCATCCCATTTCATTTATTGTTGACTTCAGGATGTACGACCGTTGAGATCCTGTATCACATAGTGCTCTAACAGTTTTCCGTTGTCCATTGGCTTCAATAACTACCATAAGGGTTTGCAATAAGACTTCAGGTTGACTTTGATTCGACAAAGTAGTATTTTCTTCAGCTGATGTATCCACAGCCGATGTCTGATTTATTTGGCTCAAGTCTGGGCACATTACAGGCCAATGTCTTTTGTTACAGACAATACATCGAATATTAGCCCTGCAGTATTTCGAGCGATGTCCCACCTTCAGACATAAAAAACAGGCCTTCTGTTTCTTTATTATTTCCTGTTTCTCATCTAATGATAAATTCTTACCTTTAAAACAATTTTCTGAATTATGTTGTTTCCCGCAAAAAATGCAGTTGCGTTTAAAATGTGGTGCTATTGGCCTATTCTCAGAGAGCAAATCATTTGCAGTAAAAACAGGAGTTGATATTT
Source organism: Parasteatoda tepidariorum (assembly GCF_982258835.1). Classification (NCBI taxonomy): domain Eukaryota; kingdom Metazoa; phylum Arthropoda; class Arachnida; order Araneae; family Theridiidae; genus Parasteatoda; species Parasteatoda tepidariorum. Next base: position 47,305,929 of record NC_141761.1, on the reverse strand, counting down.
CGAAATCTTTGTCTCTTTTACGATGCGAAGAGTCATAATTTTTAAAACCAGTTTTCGCCATAGAAATACGTTCTTCGCCTTCGACTTCGGCTCTCAAAAATGTTAATAACTGCGATAATTTATTGCCATAGGAATCACTTGAATCATTTTCCTTAGTAATTACAGGATTTCTCAGCCACACTCTTAATAAATCCTCTGGAATACATGATTCCACAAGCGGAAACAACATTGCTGCGTATTTCTCTTTTGTTACGCCAATAGACTCCAGTGAACGCAGATATGACTCCAATTTATCGTAAAGTTGCATTATGTTCATCTTTGCTTTTGTGTTCATTACATTTTTCACCACTAAATTTAATAATTCTCTTACGTAATATTCGACGAGGAGTTCTTCCCGCCCAAATCTCGTTTTTAAACTTTCTACCACTTTGGCATAATTATCAGCAGACGGCGGATAACTGTCCACAATTTCCCTTGCTCTACTCCCGACAACCATGCATTGAATGAGATATTGGAATTTGTCCTCATCACTCATACATTCATCATCATGGATTCGACTAAATTGGCTCCAAAAACTTAACCAATCCTTGACTTCCCCACTAAATTTAACTAATTCTATTTTGGGAAGCTTTAATTTTGTCTTTTTAGCCGCCACAGACAAAGCGGTTTCGGGAAATGTGAGAAATTTTTCCAAATATATTTTCACTTCAATACGAATTACATCAGTTTTTTCCTTGTACTCTTCAATTTTATCGTATTCTTCAGATAAGTTTTCTGATTTGGCGTCAACTAATAATTTATAGATTTCTTCATCTAATAATGCCAAATCGTTTGCAATACGTTCAAAAGATGAAAATTTAATTTCAATATCTTTACGAGTACTTTTATTTTCCTTACACATCGCCAATAACAGATTATAACGTTTTGTAAATGTTCCACGAACAGGAATTCGTTTGGCGATAAGAGAATCCATAATTACAGTCGCCAATTAATATTGCAAATGAAAACTAACCTTTAAAATCCGGGTCACCACAATGTTTCGTGCTTCCGATAAATCTACCCGATCTATCCAGCGATGAAATAACTTAAATTTACAAGAATTATCTGCGTACACATATTTACAAAAGCAACCATTTTATTTTTCGTAGAACACATCTAGCACAACATTCTTTCTGTTGCCACTCACACTTTTCATATATACACAGGCGAAAAATCGTTTTAGTTAATATTTACACTTTAAATGAATGACGTCATTTTATGAGAGTGACGTAACAGGAATGACAAAAGCAATGTTGACTTCACTTTAATTTGTAATGAATTGAAGACAGAAGAAATGCATTTTACCTTAATACACACATCTGTAACAGTATCTGAAATCGGAAGTCATTAGTTGCAAGTTTGTTGATAATAGAAATTAAAAATTATTGAGGAATTTTTCTTCAAATGTTTGGCGTGTTCTGTTCCTGAAAGATTTACTAATATTCTGGAGATTTTTTTCAAGTTCTTCGGCCTTTTCTTTAGGGAAATTTTGTTTCTTATTTGCTGCTAAAAAATGGCGTCTGATTCAGTCAATGATTTTGATGGAACTAAATGAAAACGTGATAAATTAATGTCTGATATTTACAGGCTCCCGCTAGACGGCGTACTCGAGCGTTGCGATCGCGAATTGTTTTTCTATAAATATTTTTTTAGTTTGTTTTGATACACATATAATTTAATAGGGTAGTATTTCTTATTTTCAAATTTAGTAGATAACAATTGTAAAAAATGAGTGAAAACAATTCCACGGGCAATGCGACGGATTTAAGGTTATGTCAAGGTACGTCTCTTGTGAATATCAATTGATTGTTAGGTTTTCTCTTCTGAAATTACATTATGACTCATTCACATACATTATTAATACAAATACATTTTCCAGGGCGAGACGATGAGGCAACCACAAGCACTTCCACTGGTTCAAGAGATCCACGAGGGAAAAATACACAATATTACCGTGATTACAGAGCACGGAAGTGAGCGGAGCAGGAAAAAGAATCGTTGAATAGAACTAGTGATCCTTTTACGACTGCTGATTCTTCTACAATTAACGTCGCAGGTTGCGAAGTTTAACTTTTTCCGCGAGGAGGGACTCCACGCTCTATTTTTTTTCTGAGAAAGTACATTATTGCGCTTAATTTCGTAATTTAAATTGCCGTCTCCAAACTCTTATAAATATCAGACCAATTCCAATATTATCTTATTAATATTGGAAGCGAAAAATTGTTTCCTGTTTCTGAACTACAGATACCAGACCAATGAGCTTCAGGTGTTAAAAATTGTTTCCTCTCTTTGTAAATATCAGAATAATGAGCTTCAGAAGTTGCCATTGTTACTTGTTTATAAAAATTTAACTACTATTGAAATATAAAAAAATTGACGAAAGATTTAATATATTAGAATTATGAGCTTTAACAATTGAAAATTGTTATCGATTTCTGAACTCTCTTAAATATCAAACCAATGAACGCCAGAATCAGAGAAAAGAATTTCTTTACTTGTCTCTGCATATTAATGAGCTTCATAGTCTTAAAATGAGTCAATTGATTCGGAATATTTTTTGCTTTTTACAAGAACATTAGCATTAGAGATTAAAATAGTGTGAAATTGTAAAATTTACATTACAATAATCTTTGAAGATGGTGCTGAATATGTAAATTATTTTTGGAATGAGCTATTATACTTGAAATTTTGATTTTATTGTTTCAATGCAACGTTTTGCATTTGTACTACAGTTTTGTCTATCAAATAAAATATCATAAAGAGAATTTCGCATAACCTATGTAACCCATGTTAAATTATCACTATTCAGTAAAACATTTCTTAAAATTTTAAATATGATATTTTATCTTTTTTTAAATACTGTTAAGTATTGTAATAAAAATAGGATTCCAAAGATATTTAAAGATGCTTTGAAAAATTAATTTTATGTTATTATATTTTTCTTCAAAACATTCGTGTAATGTTTTAAGGAAATTGTTTCAAAAACAGATTATAAAAAAAAATTAAATTATTTTGATCTTATTAATAAAAAAAATACCCGTAAAATGACAAATGGATAAATTTACGGAATTATCTAAAAAATGTGTACTTTTTTAAAATATAATTATGAAAATTGTGAAGTGTTAAGCAAAATAGTGATATTGCTGAAGTAATTTTTAGTTTGAAATTTAATTATGTCAGAGCAGATGAAATGCATACAGGATAAAAAGCTGAAATATTAATGGAATTTACTATACACTCAATAACAAAAAAATCGACGCACCAATAAGCAATCATCCGATTGCTTTGAAATTTCGTATGCATGAATGTTTTGAACAGATATGGCTGGAATGATGCCGACGGGGGACGTATAGTCTTTAGCGACGAATCCCGTTTCCAACTGTGTCCTAACGATCATCGAAAACGTGTTTGGAGACGCACAGGGCAGAGGGGGGATCCTGTCTTCACTATTGCACGCCACACCGGCCCTCAACAAGGCATTAGGGTCTGGGGTGCCATTTCCTTTGACAGCCGGACCCCTTTGGTCGTCATTAGAGGTACACTTGCTGCACAGCGGTACGTCGACGACGTCCTAAGACCTGTTTTGCTACCGTTCCTTTTGCAGCACCCTGGGCTGGTTTTTCAGCAGGACAAAGCCAAACCACGTACGGCACGTGTTGCTATGAACTGTCTGCAAGTCTGTCAAACTCTTCCTTGGCCTGCCAGATCACCAGATCCCTCTCCCATCGAGCATGTCTGGGATATGATAGGAAGGCGATTGCATCTGGCACGGAATGTTGATGACCTCGTTCGACAATTGGATCGAATTTGGCAGGAAATACCACTAGAGACCATCCGGGAGCTTTATCGGTCTATGCCACGCCGTGTGGCAGCTTGTATCCAGGCTAGAGGCGGGTCAACATCTTATTGAACTTGTTACTGCAACTCTGCAATAAATTATTCAATTGTTCTGAAATTCTAATCATTTACTATTCTGTACATTGTCTTCCTATCCGCCAATTTTCGTTTCAATCGGACAACTCTTTCTCTGTGCGTCGGTTTTTTTTGTTATAGAGTGTATAAGTTAGTAACTAAAATAAATAATTTAACAATTTAATGAAAAAAAGCTATTTTAGAGAAAATTTTGCTCTTTGCCTGTGCAATTGCGCAAACCTTTATTTGTTTCTATAGCAACTGTGCGCTGAATAAAAAAGGAAAGAGACGCGTTTCTCAGAAACAGAGAAATAAAAATTATATTTCTCAAAAGCGGGGTACGAATTAAGCTAATTGTGAAAAAATAAGCGAACAGCAAGAATATTAAAATCTTAAGTTCTATCAAGTTAATGGAGGAATTTTGTTTTTTTCTGAAAATTTTTTATTCTTTTTTTTACTTTTTTATTATATGATACATAAGTGTTCATCACTTGAATATCATGTTACATAATTTTTCATCGTTAAAAATTTGTTTCGCTTCAAAAGAAGTAAGTACCCATTTCTCTTATTCCCTTAAATTTCTGTTGAATTTCTTCAGATTTTGAATCTTATTATTTTTTAAACCATGAATTTTTTAAACAAAAGCAACAAAAACTTAGCTGAGTGAAAATATTTATTTTTTAAAATGAAAAGTTTACACCATGAATAAACAGATGAACTCAATTAAATGCAACTAGTTTCAAACAACAGCATTCACTTCAAATTTTTTATATTACAGTTCCGAAATTCTTATTAATTTGTAATTTTCTTTTTTTTCAACATTATTGATTGAATGTAATCATTACATTAAAGTGCCGCATGATAATAAAGTCAGTTCTGATGAAAATTGTTTTCCTTTTCTAATTAGAACATTTCACTTCTTTAAAATAAATATTTCAACCCATGATTATGCAGTTGAATTCAATTGAATGCAGCGTGTTCCTTTTAAATAAATCTACTTGATTTTGGGCTATAATATGAAGCAAATGAAACTAATGGGAATAAACATTTATATTAAGAAAATAGATATCCAAACTCATGTATATAAAGAATAATTCATTTCCTGCTACCCATAGACAGGAAAAAAGAAGTAAAAAAGGAGAAAAAAATGCCCCATCGGAAAAATGCCCACTTTTGATTATAACTTAAATACCCGCCCATTTATATAACGTTGGAAATTACCATTTACAAATACTTGCAAGGCCTTAGCATTAATATTATCCCAGGTTTCAATGATGGTAGTCTACAATTTTGCCACAGGTTGAAACTCCCCCTTTTATATTTGTACAGCCCTTCTGCGAATAGCCCCCACATTTTCTTATTTGGCTTGGACTACCAATCCTTTCTACCAATGGCAATAAATGGAATTTTAGCATTTTTTGTTGTTACCAATTGGTAGCCTCTGAGCAGCATGAGGAAGAGGCTAGTCTAAGTTGAATACTGTAGTTGTATTATTTACACAGAACTAATGAGCCTCAACCTTGCTGTAAAATGGAGAAAAAATCCTCTTTTTCATGCCATACCAATTGCACCCAAAACTATTCAAAGAATTATTCATAAACAAATTCTACTCTCCTATTTCGTGAGGATAGCTTTCAACTAAGGACGCTGCGTAGTTCCTTTATATCGCAAATTCCAATCGACAGAAATGCGGTAGCTTTTCAATAATGTAGGAAGCCTTCGACTATGGTGGTAAACCTAACACGGCTTTTTCCTCAGGCGGCATATGGAGATTACCAATTACCATACTGTAAACTTATTTATTGCCATCTTCAAAGAAAATGTGGCGACTATACTGGATTTTCCAACAGGATAATGTCTAAATTTGGGTTGAAATATCTTCACAGGGGTAGTTTTTGGCTCACAAGTAACTTGTCATGAATGGTCAGATATTTCCTTTAACTTTAATCCCCAAGAAAACGTGGAGATTATTCTAACATCGCATGCAAGCAACATTGCATACTTCAAGACATACGTAAATATGGCCGGCGGGTATTATAGCTATAATCAGAAGTGGTTTTATTTTTCTTGGACACATTTTTTCTTGTTCAGGTGGATCATGAAATAAGTTACTCATTATAAATATGCGTTTGGAAATCGATTTACTTAGTATACATGTTTGGTTCACATTGGTTTTCTTTAAATTCAATTAGGACACAAAATCCAGGCTTTATTTAAGTGGAGATGGATTTAAGAAAATGTCACATTAATATTCACATTTATCTAGGCTTAAAATAGAATCACATTGTTTTTTCATGTTGCTTTCCGAATGAAAGAAAAATATTAATTTTCTTTTTACTTGAAGTTTCTAAAAATGACCTTTACATTTCGATTGATAAAATGTCAGTTTTTAAAGAAGATAATAAAAATTAAAGTTGCAGGAAAAATCACCAATGTAGAGTCTTTATTTTACGTTAGATTTAAAGTATTAAATAGTGAAAGAAATACCAAATTTTCAATGATCGCGTCAATAAAAATGTCTCAAAGATTTAAACACTAGGATGTAAAGATTTAAACCCAAATGTTTCAACTCTACAGCTGAGAGCTTTTGTACTGTGTTATTCATTCATAAATGCTAAAATTCTTCAATTATATTGTATTTAAAAAAATTATACCATACGGTTATGAGAGTTCAGATATCCCAATGGCTTTTCTACCTCATGCCTGAACCTTTTATCACCTTTGCCCGTTCTTCGGGGATTTCCGATCCCAAAATTGTGAAAGGAATTTCATTTTTTTATTGTTACAATGTTACACGCACACATGCAGGCTTGTGTGTTCATTACAAAACACGACTTATAAATCATTCTGAAATGAAAGAACAGATAGAACAAGTTAAAGAAGGACGTCACAAAGATACATTCCGGGATACGGTGGAATTCGAACCAACTAAGCTAAGGAGCATTTGGCGAAACGGCGTGACCGCTCTGCTATGCAGACTCAAATGTCATAAATTTATGAATTGTAAACCATTTTCGATGAAGTTTGCCCTATTTGAATTAAGAGGCTTCCATAGTCGTGCGATATTGTAATTTTCTGAAACGCTTTCATGCATGGATGCATGGTTCCGATCCCGCTTCAACCATTGATGAATCTTTCAGCTGTCCGTTCCGCAGTGGACTGATGTTAAAGACACGGTTCCCAGTTGTTGTTTCCAATCCCAGCTGGGATAGTGGAGCTATACCAGATCTATGAGGCCGTGAGTCTTCAAAAAATCGAGGAAAAGGAGAGGTCTCTCAAGAACCTCTTCCATGGTGAAATCCAGGCAATTAAGTACATGGTGAGGATTAGCCTTGCTGGAGTTGCACTTTTTACAAGTTGGAAAAAGTTTAATTTGTCCACTGAAAGTTAGGCTCTTAGTATGGCCACTGACAAATCTACAGGTAGCAGTTTGGTCGGCACGTGTGCCCTGAAGGTCAAGGGCTCCTCCAGGACGCTTACGGTTCCCAGTAGAGCACCGAAGTCAAGCATAATTGGCTGCGTTCAGTAAGCGGGTGGGTGACCACTTTGATCAGCCTGCGTAGGGATCGAGTGTGTCCGGTATCGGTTCTCGTTAAACTGTTCTCCCGTATAAAGTACTCGACATCGCGCTCAGGTCGTCGGGCTACCAAGACTATCCCCTCTGCAGAGGATTGAAATTTGGAATTGTATGTCTTCGGATCATCCTCTGGGATGTTTCCCAGACCATCGCCAATAGTCAATTGTGCAGCTCTAGTGCGACGTAAATAAAGTACCTACCTACCTTTAACTGTCCCACTCAAATTAGTGCTATGTTCTTAAACTTGTCTTGTCTTAAGTATATGAGCCGTTTCTCGTAATGAACGCACAATATATGTACATGAATAAATAAATAAGATTCAAATACATCCCACTCTGCGTAGGACTCGACATTAATGTTCATCTCCTTTTGGAATGTCCCTTATTCTAGACACCTCATTACTAATGACCTCTACCAATCCTAATCTTTTCAGAACCCAGCATTGAGCGATGTCGTGAACTTGTCTCTCAATCCTCGGACCCAGTTCCAATCTTTCTGCAAATTCCTCCACGCCACCAACTTTTTCTGATTTCTCTCTGCAACTTTCTACTGTTTACCCAACTCCAACCAACTTCAAGACTTTATTGAAATTACTTACATTTGCAGGCTTGTTTGCTCAATTTAGGCTTATAAACCTTTGTCAAGCAGAAAGACAGATACAACAATTTAGAGTGCATAACAAAGAATACATCTAGGGTTACGACCGGATTCGAACCCGCCACCTCCATGCTTCACACTGCGTTTGACGGGCGATACCGCTTGGCCAGGGAGGCCCCACCACAAGCCTTGTTGATGGAAATACAGAGATATAAGCTTACACAAGGAGCTCGTCGCACTATTTTACAATCACTCAATAAGTTTCATTGAAACCATTATGTGATTAATCAAGACTACTTGGTGCTGTCTCTCCTATTGTGCTATCTGTCCTTTTCTACTTGACGTGGGTTTATAAGCCTATTTTGAGCACACAAGTCTGAAAATTTATGTAATTGCAATAACCAATAACCGTTATGTTTGCTTGTTAGTCTTCCGTGAGTACGGGCTGAATCTAAGATTTTTTTCTGTCACCGTCCGGTTTCTTCCACATTTTCTGTCATCTTTTATAAATCCTATTAGCTGTAGGCTGGTGTGACTTATCAGCCACTCGTATAACTTATCAACGATTATCAGATGAAAGCACAAATTGAAGAAGGTATGGTGAGCTATAGATCTAGCCTCGCCTAACTTTATTTAAAGCTTTAAGTTTATTTAACACCGTTGGCAACGTTCGGTTGACAACTGCAGTTGTAATTTGGTTTTTCATTTTTTCAGCTTTACCTTTTCATTCTCGGCCGTCAGATCAGATGGTTGTGTTCTTGTTTTTAGTTAATAAATTTAGTTTATGTATGAATGATATTTCTTTCTTTATGCATAACGTTCAATAGACCCTCGAAGACACGGGGGCCTAAAGAAGGGCATTACGTAATAAGAATGAAAAATGCATCTACGGTTACAGTACGACCCATATCTAGTTGAAACGCTTCAGAGCGGAAGAGCAACACTTCTAAACCAGATTTTCCGTTTCATTAGTGACTTGTGATAAAAAATCAGAGAATGGTTTGACAACCGACATGTTGGAATCAACCCAGGTTACCCAAAAGATTGATGACCAGGATATTAACAATAAAGATCACGGGTTCGTACCACCAAACTACTGAAAACCTCATTGCATGCAAGTGACTAACTCAAACTTTCAATTGGAGGTTAGGTAAGTATTTCATAATGTTGTTGTTGTTACTTTACGTCGCACTGGAGCTGCACAATGGGCTATTGGCGACGGTCTGGGAAACATCCCGGAGGATGATCCGAAGACATGCCATCACAATTTTGATCCTCTGCGGAAGGGATGGCACCCCCGCTTCGGTAGCCCGACGACCTGCGCACGAAGTCGAGCACTTTACGGTAGCACAGTTTAACGAGGACCAATACCGCACACCCTCGGTCCCTACGCAGACTGATCCAAGTGGTCACCCACCCGCACACTGACCGTAGCCAGTGATGCTTGACTTCGGTGATCTGCTGGGAACCGTGTCTTAACGATCAGTCCACTGCGGGACGTATTTCATAATAATGCTTATTTTAGAACTTTATACTAAATATAAATTTATCTTTTTTCAAGCATTTTAACACGCGTTAAACATTTTCTTTTATTGATATGAATTAAAGCTATTCATTGAAATTCAAAATTCGTTTTTATAAATGCCATGTTTCCAATTTCAAACTCTAATGAACGAGTAATAAAAGCTAATTTTAGCATTTTATGATTTTTGGAACAATTTTAGTTTCAAGTATGTTTACTTGTCACTTGTTTGTCAAATTCATACCGACTGCAGGAACTAAATTGGTATATTTTGTAATAATGATCATAACATTTTTTTTGTTCTGTTTAGCCTATTTTGTAACTTCCAGAAGATATCAAAAAAACTAAGAATTTTAAATGTGAGTACGTGCATAACATTTGATTATTTAATTCTGTGTAACCATCGTTGAACCATCGAAACCTAACTTTTTAAGCTTTCAACTACCAATGTTCAACTCCGTAGCCTTGTAATTTTGAATCCAATTCAAACGACAAGGGAACTCCAGGATCAAGTATTGGGAGAAATTTGTCTTCGTGAAGGACTTTCTAGAAGGAATTAAACCGTATTTGGCTATATCTAGCGGAAAACCACGAAAACCTCCCGCGGTTAGCCTGGCGGCAAAGGAACTATAACCCACGATCCAACTACCACTGAGGATATTTTAGGTCAGCTCTGTGATCATTTCAAATCGGGTGTGGAATTCGTATTGACCAGCCACCTCATTGGGAGGAGAGCGCTTTATCCCTTAAGTCACCACGGCTCAAATATTTGATTATTTATCAGTTTTATAACTCCTTAATCACTTTTTATTTAATGTTTACCTTTTTTAATGCGTGTTCAAAGTGCTGTTAACTTTCAAAGAGGTGTTGCCGGAATTTAAACATATTTTTTTTCTGACAAAAATTATTTCGCTGCAATTCAGCAAACAACATTGTTAGAAGGATATTTTGCTATTATATCTTTGATTGTTTTTAGATTTTTGAAAAAAGTCATTGTTTATGGGTAATTTTTTGTTAATAATTTTAATTTTATTCATATTGTTTTTCACCACTTTAAACAAAACAGAAGTATATTTAAAAAAAACTATATTTTCAAAAAAATGCAGTGTTTTAATTTACTGATTCTAAAAATTTTAACGCTGTGACGTTACATTTTTTTTTTAAAAAAAAGCAAAGAGATGAAAATTCACATCGAAAACAAATATAAGTGAATCGAACTAGTGGTTATTCCTATTTAAAAAAAAGACATTTAATGATCTTAAAATCATTAATATTTGTGTCATTTGTAAAATAAATTCAGAATTAGTGTTGAAAAAATTACAACAAATTTAGATCTTTAATCTTTTTCTTTTTTAAAAATCCAGTGGCGTTCATTTGTATGGAATTATTTTTTACATAAATATGTCAAAAGTAAATATCTAAACTTAAAAAAATACACATTCGCATCATGCATCATTAATTTTTATTTCCAATTAAAAATATATATCTTTTATTTCGTCTCCCTTTATAAAGCAGAAAAAGTGTAGTTATTTACACAGGTTTTTTTTTAAAAAAATTAGGAAAGCTTTTCGTAAATTAAAGATATATTTTTAAAAATCATTTTTTCATAAATTTTTTTTGTTGATAATTTTTATTTAGCTTTTATTTATAGTTGTTTTGTGAGTACCGAAGTAACAGTTGTACGTGTAAGTTGCTGTTCTTCGTGGAGAATTTCTGAATAAAATTGAAATAGTTTGATCTCGAATTATGTAGATAATATTCTGTTGTTGGTGTTGGTTGTTGTTTCTATTGGAGTGGTGGATTTGTTGCAGTCTCAGGGTGGGTTGAAAGTGGTTGTAGACGATTTTAAGTAGGGTTGAAAACTGTTACACCTAGGTAAGATCGCTGGTCATTGTGAGTTAATTCGAATCTCTAGAATGAAAAAAAAGACATTTCAACCGGAAAGAATTCTTTATTCTGGCAAGACAAATTTTATCTAGGTAATCATTATATAATTTTGCACATTGGCAGTGAAAATTGGTACTTTGCGGAAGATATATAAAACTGGCAGGGCATGGCACTGGCAGGACTTCAGGTCCTCCCTGTGTGCTCCAGGGAAAAGATATCAAATTTTAAGTAAGCATCTTAAATTTGTTAAAAAATTTAGTAAAATTTATGATGAATGATAATTAAAAAAGTACTTGCCTCTCGCGATATAGCGTGTACATATCTCTCGCAATATATCTTGTAACTAAAGATAACTCCATGTAAAAAAATAAATTTAAATGAGAAATTATTTTTATATTTTATTTAATAATAGAAAAAAATTTGAATAGTAAGCTATGCAATTTTTTACATCATTTTAAAGAAATTGTTTTTTTACATGGCAAAATACGAAATTTGAGAAAAAAATCGGCTCAACAGTTTCTGAGAAAACGAATTTTAAAAATACGAATTTTTCAAAAATCCAATTCTCAGAAACCGTTCGATCGATTTCGTTCAATTTTTCTATTTTGCTATTGAAAATTTCATTCCTTAAAATAATGTTAAAAAAAAGCTGTATATCTTACACTTCAAAAGAATTTCGACAATTATTAAATAAAATAATAAATATGAACTAAAAGTTATATTTTGCATGGAATTATGTTTGGATAAATGAATTTTATAATTTTGTGCGAAATGTTTTCAATTCGCTTAAAAAATTATCGAGACATGGTGAAAACGCCAAAAGTAAAATTAATATTAAAAGGTCCAAACATTGGATCGCTCTCCTGATCAAACTATTGTGACCATAATTCCCAGATTGCGACCCCCCCCCCTATATCTTAGGGGTTAGAAATCCAAGTCCGTCGAAAAAAGGGTATATTTATTCAGAGAAAGTGCATTTTTGTGTCTGATTTCTTAACTTAAAATATCGTCCTCATTTATTAGCATAATTAAAGTCACCCTCTTGACCCCCTAAAATTGAGTCCTATAATGTGAAAATCCGATCATTAGATCAAAGGTTATTCAGGTTGGTTCGTTTTTTATTTTGAGTAATGTACATGAAAACTTACACGGTCTTTTTGAACCATTTATATTTTTTTTTACTGATTAGAACTCTATTTTACTCCCACCCTACAAAACGGTTATCTAACTTACTTTAAGATCCTAGAATCAAAACTCATGTCAGAATAATTTTATTCAGTCATTCCAGTTCTCTATCAAACGTTCTTAAATTTAAAAATGTCATTCAGATTTAACTTTCTTTGTGTACTGAAACTTTTCGCTTTTATCAAATATGATTGCTGTATAAATTTTGTACATGCTCCCTGTTTATCACAATAAAATAACAATCAATTCTAAAAAAATGATAAAATTCATAAATACTAAAAAAATAAAAAGATTTGAAAACCAATAAAAATAGATGAAGATGTTACAGCAAATGATGGGATTTAACCAACATCTCGGAAAAAGAAGGTTCTAGGCTGTTGGAAAGATATACCTTTTATTGATTGATTGATTGACTGATGATTGAGATTTATTGGAAAGATATACCTTTTTATTGAAAAATAAACAGATAAACGGAACGAAAAAAGTTTAAACCGTTGTGGAGGACACAAAAATAATCTTTCAAACCACTTGGATTGAATTTGCGAATCAAAATAAATATATTAAGGTTTATTTGATAAAAAAAAAAGTTTTTTTTGTCTTCATTTTATACAATTTTCTTTTGAAACTAACTCTTCTCTTTTTCAAGGTTTAAATGCGTGTATTTCTAGACTCTGCATAAATAATTTGATCAATACTCTTTAAGTGGTCCATTATTTTCCATCTAATGTAACAAAAATTTTTCAACATTTCTTGCCCTTCTGATGGGAAAAAAACACTTTTCTTTTTTATCATTTCCTTTTTAGTGGTGATTAGATAAATTTTTAATTTCGTCAATTTCATGAAATTTTATACTGGCTAATGAACCTTTATTCTTCGACATTTTTTTTAAAATTGCTGATGCGTTAAATATAATTAGTCACATAAAAAATTTAATGTATTGCCTTGAAATTTAAACTAAATAATAAAATGAATATTATTTTAAATATTAAAATTCATATTTTATCAGAGTCTGCGAAGTAAGTTATAAAAAAATAGTCATTTAGGTAAATGCTATTTAAGACTCTTTTTCCAAAAAACTAAACTAGATATTTGGAAATAATATCACACAATTATATTTTATATACTAATAGAAGAAAGTCCAAAGTTTAAGGAGATTTAAATGAAATAAGTTTAAAGATTATCAGATAAACTTCAGTCAAATAATTTTAATCAAAGCAAATCCTTCTGTCGAAGAAATCCATACTACCTTTATGTCTCATTAAGAGGCTCAGCCCCCTGTTCGCTAAGGCTCACCAATCTCGATGACTACTTAGCAATAATTACTGCCCCTTGGCATAAAACAGTTGAAATTATTCAACGAAAAATATACACCGAAGAGCCATTACATTATGACCACCCTGCTAATAACATGTAGGACCACCTTTAGCCCTCAAAACTGCTAGCACCCTCCGTGGCATTGATTCCACAAGGTGCTGATAGGTAGTCTGAGGTATCTGGTACTAAGCGCTCACCAACTGGTCCTGCAATTTCCTCACATTGCGAGGAAGTAGCGTGGCAGCACGAATTTGGTTTTCCAAGTAGGACAACAAATGCTCTATTGGATTAAGGTCAGGTGAATTTGGGGGCCAAGACATGACTTGAAAGTCACCGGAATGGTCCTCGAACCAATCCATGACGATTCGACCCTTATGACATGGTGCATTTTCCTGTTGGTAAACACCATCCCCCGCAGAAAACACTGTTGCCATGAATGGGTGAACCTGGTCTGCAACTATGTTCAAGTAGCTTACAGACGTCAGGGATTGTTCTATGAGGATTATGGGTCCTAATGTGCCTCATGAAAACATTGCTCCTGGGCGAGAAATCATGAATAACCGGGCGAGCCCATTGTTATAGATGGAGGGTGGTCCTAATGTAATGGCTCTTCGGTGTATGTGCTAAAAAGAACACTCGTCCCACCACTTCCCATGTCCAAATTTTTCCCTTATGATATTATTAAGATCTATTAGTGAACATAAGTCGTTTTTCCAATTGATCATTTTTTGAAATAACAATCAAAATTAAAAGTACATTGTTGTAACAAATTTGGTGAGTTCACAACCATAATTTAATATTTTTACCAAACGAACGAATGTATTTAATACAATGTCTGCATTCATCATTTTTTGAAATAACAATCAAAATTAAAAATACATTGTTGTAACAAATGTGGTGAGGTCACAACCATAATTTAATATTTTTACCAAACGAACGGATGTATTTAATACAATGTCTGCATTCATCATTTTTTTAAATAACAATCAAGATTAAAAATACATTGTTGTAACAAATGTGGTGAGGTCACAACCATAATTTAATATTTTTTACCAAACGAACGAATGCATTTAATACACTGTCTGCATTCATCATTTTTTGAAATAACAATCAGAATTAAAAATACATTGTTGTAACAAATGTGGTGAGGTCACAACCATAATTTAATATTTTTACCAAACGAACGGATGTATTTAATACAATGTCTGCATTCATCATTTTTTGAAATAACAATCAAGATTAAAAATACATTGTTGTAACAAATTTGGTGAGTTCACAACCATAATTTAATATTTTTACCAAACGAACGAATGTATTTAATACAATGTCTGCATTCTTCAGTTTTTGCATGAAGCTGAAAGTCGAGTTCTTAATCATCAAACGAATTCGCTTTAACCGTAATTCATGATAGTATATTAATGTAATTTGCTTTAAATAATAATTGTAAAACGGTTAGTAAGATCGGACACCAATTTAAGTAAATTTATCTTAAAACGTAGCGTAGAATTACGTTATTCTGATAATAATAAACACAATCCTCTTAAAATCTCAATTTAGGAAGCAAACAAAGTACACTTCTGGAGAGCGCACTAGGTCTGCTCATCGGGAGGACTGATTGTGCAGCTCATAGGAAATAAAATAAAAATTTTTAAAAAAACTTTAAACTAGGGGTGCAAGCATTTTTATAGGAAAACAATTCGCGATCGCAACGCTTGAGTGCGTCCTCTAACGGAGCCTGAATATATCAGGCATTTATTTATTAAGTTTTCATTTAGTTCTATCATAATCATTGACAGAGTCGGACGCCATTTTGTTAGTAGCTAATAAGAAGCAAAATTCCCCTAAGGAAAAGGCAGAAGAACTTGAAAAAACTAACCAGAACATTTGGTAGATCTTTTTGAAACAGAACACTCCAAATATTTGAAGAACAATTTTTCAATAATTTTTACCTTTCTATTATTAACAAGCTTGCAACTGATAACTTCCGATTTCGTGATCGCGTACTGTTACAGATGTGTGTATTAGGTAAAATACGTTTTTTTTTTGTCTGCAATTCATTACAAATTAAAGTGAAGTCAACATTGCTTACTTCATTCCAATGAATAAATGTGATTTCAGAACGTGCAGAACTGTAATAGTTATAGAATAGTACATATTTCTGAATCTATATAATTCGGAAAACAACAATAAAGAATCATCTGAATTACTTGATATTAAATCAATTATGTTGATTATTAATAAATTTTTATCATATTCTTGGTGAGTATTTTTTAATTTTGAATGATAAATTTCAACTAGAATTCAGCTATTCTGTTTTTAAGTTACATATTTAAATCCATATCGAATAAAATTTTATTGTGCATTTTATTTATTCATCTTAAAGTAATGAAGGGATAATCTATGTATATATTATTTGAGAATAAAGTTTTCAAATAAAGAATATATCATTTTAGAATTCTCCTGGTTTATAAATCAGGTAAGTGTTATGACTTTCGTAATAAAAATTTACTCGTAAATAATTTTTTTTTTCTAATTTGACGATAGTTCTCTATAGAATGGTTTTCTACGTCCGATTAAGAATTTTTAAAAAAACGTGAAAGTTTTTTTATTTCAATTTGAGGAAATTTTAGAATCGTTTTTTTTTTCGTAAGCATTTCTTATTTTGCATTTTTTAGTTTATGAATAATGATTTTTATTGAAACCTAAAATTTTTTGACAGAAAACTTCTACTGATAACTTCCGCGGTCATCTGCTGATAACTTCAGAAAATAATACCAATAATTGAATGTTTTTCTTACATAAAAGTAGGTAACAGTATATGTTTGCGTGGTATCAAGTTAAACCAAGATTGGGGATCTATTTTCCGTTGTGCATTATGCTTTCCTTTATTTGATCATTTTTTAACGAGTTTATTTATAGTTATAAACGCAAAATTTATAAATTTGGTCGTTATTCAGCATAAAAGTACAAGTTTATGGTCTTACTTGACTAAAATAATTTATTTTTATTTACTTTATCATCATCAGCATTGGCACGACAGCCCTTTGTGAGCCTGGGCCTTCCTCAGAAGCTTTTACCATTCTGCCCTTCTCCCAGCAATTGATTTCCAGTTCTTTACTTTTAGGATGGCAAAATCCTCATCTACACAGTCTTTCCATCTCTTTTTGGGCCTTCCTCTTGGCCTTTTATTGGGTGGAGTTGCAATAAAGTCTTATTTACTTTATAGTAGATAAAATTTTAAATTTTTTAACCATCTGCTAGAAAAACTAGCCCGATAAAGGGTTAACCGATTTTACCTCTTGTGCACTTCAACGAGAGGTTCAAATCACTGCTATGCTCTAACGATCAAAAACGTTTTTTCATTATTTTTTAATTTAATATTTTAAAGCTATAGACTTCTTTTGACTTTATGCACACAAATTATCAATAAAATAAATAAACAAGTAAGAGTTTCATCGAAGAAATTAGTAACATATTTAACATAGAATATGAATGCAATTCTAAATTTTTTCTTTAGCTTATGTTTTTATTGTTGAAACATTGTTTATGCTTAATAAGAACATGATTTTGTTTGCTGAAACTTTTCTTCGTTATTATCATTAATGTAATTCCAGTTACTAGTGGGCTGCTCCCCCTGCTCGTTAACGCTCGCCAACCCCCCAAAAATTGCTACGCAATCTTATATGGTTTGCTTCGCTCGCTACTAACTTATGTACATTGCAAATGCACAAAATTCTAAGAATTCAAAACAATCATTCAAATCCATATAAAAACTTTCTTTAAAAAAAAAATTGCATCTTTTTAGTAAATACATTAAAATAAATTTAGAATATAATTATAATAAATAAATAATAAATTTAATAAATTTAATAATTTAATAATAAATTTAATAATTAATAATAATAATAAATTTAAAATAAGTCATTAAAATAAATTTGAATTCAAATAAATGACATGTAATCCTTTAAACCTATTAGAAATGTGCTATAGTACAATTCGTAATATAAATCAAAAATCGTGAAATAAATTCGTAATATATAAATTCATGAAAAAAAGCTCCTTCGACAAAATACTAAAATAGAGATCTATCGACAAAGACTACTCACTTCTGCCTAGCTTAATAGTATGAGATTGCCGCAGCTGATGCTCTCTGATTATCTCAGGTTCCGCAGTGGACTGATCGTTAAGACACGGTTCCCAGCAGATCACCGAAGTCAAGCATCACTGGCTGCGGTCAGTGTGCGGGTGGGTGACCACTTGGATCAGTCTGCGTAGGGACCGAGGGTGTGCGGTATTGGTCCTCGTTAAACTGTGCTACCGTAAAGTACTCGACTTCGCGCGCAGGTCGTCGGGCTACCGAAGCGGGGGTGCCATCCCCTCCGCAGAGGATCAAAATTGTGATGGCATGTCTTCGGATCATCCTCCGGGATGTTTCCCAGACCGTCGCCAATAGCCCATTGTGCAGCTCTAGTGCGACGTAAATTAAAAAGCAAAAAGCAAAGCAAAAGCAAAGCTGATTATCTCAGTTTCCGTTTTTAAAGGCGCTATATGATGAGCCACCTCATCTAGATTTGACATGTGACACTTTTAGCGGCAATCATTGGTCGATTCGCTGTGTAAGAGAAATAGTAACGTAAACAAAACAAAGCAAACGTTGCCACCGGCGGAAAAGAAATACAGCCAAAATTTGGGAGCCACGTAAGAGAATTATATATATTAGATTATAAATGCTTTACCTGTTTTTAGTTTCAAACAAAATTTAGTTCAAACATGTTTTTAATAATATAAAATGAAATATTCCTAAAAGTTTCAGAGGTAACAATCAAAAACTAAAATCTTATTCCAAAAAAAGAAACGTTTTAGATTTATCTATTAAAACTATCAAATTAAACGACAAAATTTAAATTGCATGATCTAATTCCAAATAATCTGTTTCACACGTTCAACCCTTTCAGGGTTATAGTAAAATTCAGTAAACCTGAAATCGTCGTTCCATTAGACTCTAAAGCAGCACGTGGAAGCGATTCAGTATGGCTTCAGAGATTACAAATTCCTTTGTTCTTGCAAATATTTGACCACTTAGTTCTTTATTAAAAGTCAATTTCAGAAAGTCTTATCAGAGACCTTGTACGAAGTCTACATTTACTTTTGAATGCATTAAAAAAAAAAGTCACACACGTGTATAAGCCAATTAGTGTATTTTAGTTACCCGATAAGTGAAGTTTTTTTAAACGTTATCATATTAGTAATTTATCAGTAGTTTGAAAAGAACGATTACTGCTTGTTACACTTTCTACATATTTACGAAAATGTAATAATTTTTAGATTGCAATATATACCGCAATCTATAATTAATAATAAGAAAATACTTATTACTGTCTTAAAGCTGTCTCATCATAGTCTATATTTTAGCTGAAATTAAAATTCATATTTTTTTTTAAATTATTTTTTTGCTTAGTGGGTAATACAAAATGGTGTTCTGTAACTATCACCCTTAATTTATATTTTTAAGAATCATTATCAAAAATGAAAAAATATATATACGTTGGTATCGCAAATTCATAAGGAGATTTCGCAAATTTGCGTTACAGCTCGTTCACCAGGAGTTGGCACTTGGCTCCGCCTTTATCACGTGGTATGCGACGATACTCTTTCGCTATTTTTGGGAGAAGGTTATGAGCAATCCTGATAAGGTTTATATTTAACGATCGTATGGCAAAAATATTTATTTCCAAACTTTATCTGCATTTTTTAAACACTAAATATTTCATAAATTATATTTTTCGCCATTTTTTATGATATTTCTCCCTTTTGAGTGAATAGTTTGTCCTTTATGAGACATTTTGCTGGGAAACAGCAGTTTTTAAGTTTAAAATGCATTTAATTAGATAGAAAAACGAAAGGTATAATAGCAGATGATAAAGCGAAGTAAGTGACTGAAAAAGAAGTCACTGTTTGTGTTTGGCGTGCTTAAGGGTTGTCTCAATTTCAGGTGCGAAGATGTTTCTCTCCTTACTCCCGCGCTGAAATGAACTCTGCGTCCCGGGAGGTGGAGCCAAGTGTCAACTTCTGGTGAATGAACTATACCTTCCATATGCATTGCCACTTAACGTAAGTAAGATTTAAAGTAATTGCGCAAATATCAATTCTGGTGAAATGTGTATGCGCCCGTGAAAAAAATATCATACTTGCGTAAATTAAAATAAAAGATTTTACGGAAGCTCGTAAGTAAAAAATGCTAACGTTGTGGGATATCATTTTAACTTTGACTACAAAATCAAATTATTTACAATGGACGGGAACGATCTCTTTAAAGCTGTGGCATATGGAGATTTGGATACGATTCTAAATATTTTGTTCCACATAAATCTGCTGTTCTGTGAGCAGAAATTTTTTTTATATTGCAGATTTAGATGAATTCAGCAATGAAGATTGCAGTTTTTTTTATTTAGATTTGCAGCCGAAGAATTTAGAAATCTTCTGTTTTAAGTCTACCATTAACCATAACTTATAGTCTCTTTAGAACGATCTCTTTAAAGCTGTGGCATATGGAGATTTGAATACGATTCTAAATATTTTGTTCCACGTAAATCTGCTGTTCTGTGAGCAGAGATTTTTTTTTATATTGCAGATTTAGATGAATTCAGCAATGAAGATTGCAGTTTTTTATTTAGATTTGTAACTGAAGATTTTAAAAATTTAGTTCTGTTTTAAGTCTACCATTAACCATAACTTATAGTCTCTTTAGAACGATCTCTTTAAAGCTGTGGCATATGGAGATTTGGATACGATTCTAAATATTTTGTTCCACGTAAATCTGCTGTTCTGTGAGCAGAAATTTTTTTTATATTGCAGATTTAGATGAATTCAGCAATGAAGATTGCAGTTTTTTTTATTTAGATTTGCAGCCGAAGAATTTAGAAATCTTCTGTTTTAAGTCTACCATTAACCATAACTTATAGTCTCTTTAGAACGATCTCTTTAAAGCTGTGGTATATGGAGATTTGAATACGATTCTAAATATTTTGTTCCACGTAAATCTGCTGTTCTGTGAGCAGAGATTTTTTTTTATATTGCAGATTTAGATGAATTCAGCAATGAAGATTGCAGTTTTTTTTATTTAGATTTGCAGCCGAAGAATTTAGAAATCTTCTGTTTTAAGTCTACCATTAACCATAACTTATAGTCTCTTTAGAACGATCTCTTTAAAGCTGTGGCATATGGAGATTTGAATACGATTCTAAATATTTTGTTCCACGTAAATCTGCTGTTCTGTGAGCAGAGATTTTTTTTTATATTGCAGATTTAGATGAATTCAGCAATGAAGATTGCAGTTTTTTATTTAGATTTGTAACTGAAGATTTTAAAAATTTAGTTCTGTTTTAAGTCTACCATTAACCATAACTTATAGTCTCTTTAGAACGATCTCTTTAAAGCTGTGGCATATGGAGATTTGGATACGATTCTAAATATTTTGTTCCACGTAAATCTGCTGTTCTGTGAGCAGAAATTTTTTTTATATTGCAGATTTAGATGAATTCAGCAATGAAGATTGCAGTTTTTTTTATTTAGATTTGCAGCCGAAGAATTTAGAAATCTTCTGTTTTAAGTCTACCATTAACCATAACTTATAGTCTCTTTAGAACGATCTCTTTAAAGCTGTGGTATATGGAGATTTGAATACGATTCTAAATATTTTGTTCCACGTAAATCTGCTGTTCTGTGAGCAGAGATTTTTTTTTATATTGCAGATTTAGATGAATTCAGCAATGAAGATTGCAGTTTTTTATTTAGATTTGTAACTGAAGATTTTAAAAATTTAGTTCTGTTTTAAGTCTACCATTAACCATAACTTATAGTCTCTTTAGAACGATCTCTTTAAAGCTGTGGCATATGGAGATTTGGATACGATTCTAAATATTTTGTTCCACGTAAATCTGCTGTTCTGTGAGCAGAAATTTTTTTTATATTGCAGATTTAGATGAATTCAGCAATGAAGATTGCAGTTTTTTTTATTTAGATTTGCAGCCGAAGAATTTAGAAATCTTCTGTTTTAAGTCTACCATTAACCATAACTTATAGTCTCTTTAGAACGATCTCTTTAAAGCTGTGGTATATGGAGATTTGAATACGATTCTAAATATTTTGTTCCACGTAAATCTGCTGTTCTGTGAGCAGAGATTTTTTTTATATTGCAGATTTAGATGAATTCAGCAATGAAGATTGCAGTTTTTTTTATTTAGATTTGCAGCCGAAGAATTTAGAAATCTTCTGTTTTAAGTCTACCATTAACCATAACTTATAGTCTCTTTAGAACGATCTCTTTAAAGCTGTGGCATATGGAGATTTGGATACGATTCTAAATATTTTGTTCCACGTAAATCTGCTGTTCTGTGAGCAGAAATTTTTTTTATATTGCTTATTTAGATGAATTCAGCAATGAAGATTGCAGTTTTTTTTATTTAGATTTGCAGCCGAAGAATTTAGAAATCTTCTGTTTTAAGTCTACCATTAACCATAACTTATAGTCTCTTTAGAACGATCTCTTTAAAGCTGTGGCATATGGAGATTTGGATACGATTCTAAATATTTTGTTCCACGTAAATCTGCTGTTCTGTGAGCAGAAATTTTTTTTATATTGCAGATTTAGATGAATTCAGCAATGAAGATTGCAGTTTTTTTTATTTAGATTTGCAGCCGAAGAATTTAGAAATCTTCTGTTTTAAGTCTACCATTAACCATAACTTATAGTCTCTTTAGAACGATCTCTTTAAAGCTGTGGTATATGGAGATTTGAATACGATTCTAAATATTTTGTTCCACGTAAATCTGCTGTTCTGTGAGCAGAGATTTTTTTTTATATTGCAGATTTAGATGAATTCAGCAATGAAGATTGCAGTTTTTTATTTAGATTTGTAACTGAAGATTTTAAAAATTTAGTTCTGTTTTAAGTCTACCATTAACCATAACTTATAGTCTCTTTAGAACGATCTCTTTAAAGCTGTGGCATATGGAGATTTGGATACGATTCTAAATATTTTGTTCCACGTAAATCTGCTGTTCTGTGAGCAGAATTTTTTTTTTATATTGCAGATTTAGATGAATTCAGCAATGAAGATTGCAGTTTTTTTTATTTAGATTTGCAGCCGAAGAATTTAGAAATCTTCTGTTTTAAGTCTACCATTAACCATAACTTATAGTCTCTTTAGAACGATCTCTTTAAAGCTGTGGCATATGGAGATTTGAATACGATTCTAAATATTTTGTTCCACGTCAATCTACTGTTCTGTGAGCAGAATTTTTTTTTTATATTGCAGATTTAGATGAATTCAGCAATGAAGATTGCAGTTTTTTTTATTTAGATTTGCAGCCGAAGAATTTAGAAATATTCTGTTTTAAGTCTACCATTAACCATAACTTATAGTCTCTTTAGAACGATCTCTTTAAAGCTGTGGCATATGGAGATTTGGATACGATTCTAAATATTTTGTTCCACGTAAATCTGCTGTTCTGTGAGCAGAAATTTTTTTTATATTGCTTATTTAGATGAATTCAGCAATGAAGATTGCAGTTTTTTTTATTTAGATTTGCAGCCGAAGAATTTAGAAATCTTCTGTTTTAAGTCTACCATTAACCATAACTTATAGTCTCTTTAGAACGATCTCTTTAAAGCTGTGATCTATGGAATTTTGGATACGATTCTAAATATTTTGTTTCACGTAAATGTGCTGTTCTGTGAGCAGAAATTTTCTTTTTATATTGCAGATTTAGATGAATTCATCAATAAAGATTGCAGTTTTTTATTTAGATTTGTAGCTGAAGTTTTTAAAAATTTAGTTCTGTTTTAGGTCTACCATTAACCATAACTTATAGTATTTGGCTGCAAACTACAGCAGTGTTTCCCAAACTTATGACTTTTGTGTACCCTTTCTAAATTTTTCGTAACGCTGTGCACCACTAATAAAAAAAATAATGTATTTTTTACTGTAAAAACTGTATTTTTTACTGTATTTTTTACTGCACAAAAGTTAAAAATCACAACTGGCTGTTGACACCACTAATTTTTAACTGTTATCTCTGCAAGAAATAGCCAATAGAAAAATACGTAATATTAAATTTTCATGACTAGTTTTGTTTTTAAATAAAAGTTTTTGATATTTTCGTTTGTTGCAAGATATTTCTCATAAGAACGCGTATCCCCGCTAAACTGTTCCCGTACCGTTGGGGGTACACGTACCACACTTTGGGAAACACTGAACTACAGAATAGTTATTACAAAGAGTATTTATTAATTGTTGATTAAATCCTTCGCGGAGGACTTCTTGATGGAGCTAACCCGCATTTGCGTTACATTGAGAGGAAGATCATGCGAACCTCCCACAGTTAGCCTGATGGCAAAGGGGGCTATAACCCATGATCCGTCTACCACTTAGGATATTTCAAGTCAGCAATGTGGTCGGTGCAAGCCGGAATCGTATTCGTATCGACCAGCCATCTCTGGGGTTCGGACCTGGTTTACCCCATTGGAAGGCGAACGCTCTATCCCCTTCGCCGTCACGGCTCTATATTTACATACTGGAATTTAACTAGTCTAATTTTCTAAATATTGCTACCCGTATCTCATGAAGAATAAATGTCAATGGCTATTTTTTTTGCCTAAGTAGAGTGAACTTTTTTTGTGATGGACAGTACACATTATTTTCCCAAGAGAAATAAATTGTTATTAACGAAATAATTGCACCCTTATTGATTTATATTTAAAAATTGGTAAGTTATTATAAAGAATGCCATTATTACTATAGATGTATTAAAAAATCAAAATTAAACTGTTATCTTTGCAAGACATAAATTCTCTATTCACCAATAGAACTGATGCTTAATACTTAAATTTGCTTTGGGATACACAGCACTGTCGGAATATGTTGACAGATGTATTAACAGATCAAAATAAACTGTTACCTATGGTAGAAACCTATGCTTTTACTGTTACCTATGATTTTACTCACAAATATCAAAGATATTATGTGCTTAAAATTTCTCAGCGATGCATTCGTATCTGTACCTGTTCACGCGAATATCCAACGCCAAAGAATCAATGGTTTTTGTACACGAAGAAAATTTTAAAATATTGTGAAATGGTTGACTACCAGTTCACATTCTGTTTTCATTTTAATTAGTTTCTTGAATGGCACTGTTTTGTTATCGCCAAAACTTTTTCTAATGTAATGCGTGATAGCAAATGAATTTTTTCGGAGACGGGTGGCTGTTGTCGTGTACGCATTTTTTTGCTTTGAAAATTTTTTTATTTTTAATCTTTTACTCCAATAAAAGCTCACTTATATTTCATTCACAATTAAAAAAAAAAGTTTGTATATCACATGTTGGTTCGCTTTTCAACCAAGCATTGCATTCAGGTATCAATTCATGAATTTTATAACAGGGTAAACAAATGGGTTCTTATAACAGATAAACAAAAAAAGAGAATATGTTTTAGGTTAGGTTTCAAAAACAAAATGAAGCTCCTCTTCATTTTAAATATATAAAAGTGCATTTTTTTGTTATTTGTAGCTTTTAATTTTGATAATTTTGGTGGGCTCTAATTTCAGAAGTTTATTAGTCTCTTCATTTTTGAGAAAACTGTTCGATCAAAAATCTCAAGGATGGAAAAGATCAGCTGTTTTCTTAAAGTTTATTAATTATAAAAGAAAGATATGACAAATATTTGTTTTTTTAATTTAGCGTACATATTTTTGTATAAATCTTGTAATTAGCTTATTCTTTATTCGTAATTTATTAAAGTAACCTGGAAATTTGCCATGACTGATTTAGTAAAGATTTCACGGTTATGCGGATATCATTTATGCAAAAGGAGCTTTAATGACAATTCATGTATAACTATTTATTTATTATATGTGCACCTATATGTTAATTTATTATCCAACTGATATACGTGTATATATAAAAATCAAACCACCCATTACATTTCTATTGATCCTTCAACGTGAGTTGAATGAATACCTTTCAAACTAACATATTTTTTAAAAAACTTTTTAATACAAATAAATATTTGTTATCATTAGTTGTGAAATATCTTCTTTTTTCTCTCTGATATAGTAAGATCATTTTGTAACTAACAAATGGTTATCATGAAATTGAAGTCAGAAATTAGAAGGAATTTCCGCTTTTTAATTTAGTATTTAATGATAGTATTTTATACACGTGAAATTTGGAAAATAGACCTTTCATTTAAGTCATGTGATTCAACAACAAAAAAATTATTGCTTTTCCTTCTATCCCTGAAATCTATATACATTTCTAATTTATATACATTGGGGAATTGAAATATGCATTTTTTCTTTTTAGAAAAGATTTTTTAATATACATTTTTATCATCAGAAACTAAGCTGTCAGAAAAACCAACTTCAGATGTTATCACAATTTTTTTTAATATAAATTTCAATTTAATTACAGTTAATTCCAATTCCTTACATAATATAAAAAAGTAAACTGTGTAAAACTTAAGAAAATATCGCAGTCCGAAAAACCAATATTACTATCATTATCAAAACTAAAATCACTTTCAGAATCTGATAAATCGCCAGGAATATATTACTCTGTCAATCGTTAATGTTTTCTTGAAGCCATTTCTGATTAGAAAAAAATGCGGAAAAAATTTCTGATTAGAATAACATAGTGAGCGATAAATAAAAGTACCTTCAAATGCAGCGATTTAGTCAATGACTAGCGACATCTGTTGGTCAAAACGTAAATTAAACGTCTAATACTGTATATAATAAAATCAACTGGTTGAACGGTGAGAATAATTAAATTTGAGTTGCCCGTGGAAATCGCGTGATCAGCAGCCAGAGGTTTAAACACTTAAATCAAAGCTGAAATTTATGATAATAAAAGGAAAAGGCTGTTTGCGTGTCTCTCTTATAACCATATATGGCAACGTTACTTTTAAAAAGTAACGAGTAAAAGTACAAGTATTTTTAAAAAAAGTAACGAGTAAAAAGTAAAAAGTTCTTATTTTAAAAAGTAACGAGTAAAAAGTACAAGTAAAAGTACAAGTACTAAACAAAAAAAGTAACGATTTAAAAGTACATTTCTAAGAAATCGAAAATTCAAAGTAACCTAAAATTTTATCGAATAATATTCTTATGCTCTTTAATGTTTTTGGAAAATTGTTGTTATTTATTTAATTATTTTTAATTTTGAAAGTTGTGGACATTAATTTATTTTTAAATTCGGAAGAATATTATAATATAATTATATAATCAATTATAATATAATTCTTAATATTTAATATTATAATATAATCAATTGATTTTAATTTTTAGTTTATTATTTTTATTTATTCAAATTACCATTGATTTAAAATTGTTTTACTTTATAGAAGCGCGTTTTAAAAGCACAAACATAAGCAAAGCAAACACGGGGTTTCAGACAGCTTTGTGATCTTTGAGCTAGTAAAAAATAATTGAATGCGCGGTATAAGTTGCGACAGAACAGTCTACAGTTTTATTTGTAACAATGGCTAATGCTGAAGTCATGCGAGAAAATCATTTTCCGAACATTTCTGCCTAACGGAATAATTAAAATTTGTAAATGAATTTTAGTATCAGCGGCTAAATTAATACCTTCGAGTTTTCAAGAGTTAAAATAGTAATTATAATAGTTTTCATTAGCACAAATAGTTCTGAAGTTCTTAAAGATTTGACTGGGCGTTGTTTGACAAGGTCGGGCATTAACATAATTTTAGTAAAAAATTTACTAGGTAAAAATGTATTTAGTAAAAAATGTATTAAGACAAAAATGTATTATTAGTGAGTTCAAAACGAAAATTGAAAAACGTAACAAAAAAATCCAACATTTTTTATTTAAAATGTATTAAATAAATGCATCAAACTCGAAAATGAATGAAAAGAACTTGCTAATTAATATTTGTTGCTAACTCTAGGATTGGCATGATGTTTTCTGCTTTAGAAAATTTAAAATCCCTGGGTTTTTTTTCTGTTACGTTATTAGTGATTGCATGGTGTTCAGCTTGGACAATTCTTTCCAATTTTTTTGTAGTCTCCTCTCTAGCTTTTTCTTCCAACCAATTATATTTGATGCAAGGTATCAGACCTGCAGCAAACAATAAATCGTCCTGCGATTTCACATCTCGAAACCTTTCGCTGTTCGAAAGAGCCGTCTTTTCCCATTCAGGAATGACAATTTTAAAAGGTCAAGGTATTTACACACGAAGTTAGCTGCGAATGCATATATATTGCACATTAATTTTATTAATTAAAAAAACATAAGCATTTTTTTAATTGATTTTTTTTTTTTTTTTTTTTTTTTTTTTTTTTAGAAAGCTTACTGAGTTTTGGAAAAAAGTAACGATTTCATTCGACATTTCCGATACAAATACTTGTACTTTTTCCCAAAAAAAGTAACGAAAGTACAAGTAAAAGTACTAAATTTAAAAAGTAACGAAGTACAAGTAAAAGTACATACTTTTTACTTGTACCGGCGGTACAAGTAACGAAAGTAAAAGTACTGCCATATATGCTTATAACTATAGAACAATTTGCGTTGTTATTTTGAAATTTGGACAGCCGCTGAAATGAGAAAATTATCCAATTCCTAAAATTAGTCCGTAATTTCAAGTAGGGCAAGCAGAAAAGACTTTTAAAAAATGGAATTTTCTGATTGGTTTAACATTGTTTTAATTTAAACTATAGACGAATCTTTTTTATAATAAAAAAGTAGAGTTTATTTCATGTTTTCTAATATTAAGTTATTTTTTATTCCTTACTAAGAGCCTCGGGCGGCCAACTTATCCACCTATTTAAAAAAAAAATTCAAGGATTTAAAATCGTACATTCAAAAATCAATTTAGATATCTTTTCAAATTTTTCAAGTGAAAGTGGATTTAATTTTTTTTTTTTTTTCGTATTCGCACTTTCATATTTAGGTGTATTTTTCAGATTTGATCAAAAGGGGTATTATGGTATACTTATTATTAAAATTTTCAGTGCAACATATTCTGACATTTTAAACAATAAACATGTGTCAATTGACTCCATGGCGAATTTGATGGATAACAAAACAAATTAGCAGCTTTTTAAAGAAAATCAAACTCTGCTTTTGTTTCCTATGATTAATTTTCCTTGTGTCAGCAATTAAAACTTTCTATTGTGAGAAAATAAATTTCATTTCTAAGAGTTTGTTCGACCAAAACGCCAACTTTAATTGATCTAATTTTTTTGAAGTTAAAAGAATACTTAGATCTAAGACAGTAAATATTATATTTTGAAAAAATAAATTTGAAAAAAATAATAATTTAAATTAAAGACCCTCTTGAAGAATTGAAAGATATCATAACCAATTAAATTAGCATTAATGTTGAAAAGTTAAAATAAGTATTTACATTTATTTGGCACCTTTAATTGGTAGATAAAATAGATTTAACACCTCGACGGAACATACGCTTTTCTTCACACTGAGACCCAAGAGTTGACTGATTGTTGTTGACGTATACCTGTTTTTGGCAGAGGGGGTGCGATTGTTCTTGTTTTCCAGTGGCGCCATCTATGGCCAAGAATTCGACTTCTGCCACACCATACGTCGCACACGTTTATAGGGCGGACCCATTCATACATCCATTCATTCATCCACAGATCGTAATTTTGATCTGAATCAGAGAACGATCGATCTCCAATCTAGTACCCCCAGAGGTTTTGATTTGTTATGATAATTCGGAGGACATTGTGATCCCGACAGATTTAACGTGCACCAATCAGCATTCGTAGGATTCGAACTCCCGTTCTCACGAACATGAGCTCAACGTCCTACCAACCAGGCTACCATATACAGTAGAACCTCAATCGATCGTTTCTCATGAGACTACTCTTTGCGAACGATAAATATGGCAAAACTATGAATGCGGTTCTAAATTAAATTATAATTCATGACTTGAAAATGTAGAAAAGTAATAAAGGGGTATTAAAAATTTTAATAGAAACAATTGTGACCTTAATGCAAAAGTACTTATACAAAAGAATGAGCTCATTTATTTATTTAAAATATTTTATTTTATAACCGTCGTTGAACAGCCGACCCGATTTCATGGGTTTACGACTACTTACGTTCAACTCCGTAGCCTTGTAATTTTGAACCAATCCAGAAGACAAGGAAACTCCTCGATCAGTACCCCCAGAGGTATTGATTTGTTGTGGGAACATGGAGGACTTTGAGACTCGACAGATTTAACGTGCATCAGTCACTTTACTACACGGAGAGTCTTCGGTCGGCGAGGTTCGAACCCACGAACTCTTGGACATGGGCCCAGCGCCCTACCGACCAGGCTATCCCGGCCTAGTTGACTGATCTAATAAGTCTTAACGTGAGTGTTTCCTTCATGTTTAGAGAATCTTATCCGCTGTTTATGAGCCTCTCATCTTCTACTTACATGGACCTTGCGTTGACGACTGCTTTTTTAAGTTTTTACACAAACATTAATATGACTTTTACGCACAAATCTTAATTCCACG
The DNA here is from genome assembly GCF_982258835.1 of Parasteatoda tepidariorum. Classification (NCBI taxonomy): domain Eukaryota; kingdom Metazoa; phylum Arthropoda; class Arachnida; order Araneae; family Theridiidae; genus Parasteatoda; species Parasteatoda tepidariorum. The sequence goes on along the minus strand of NC_141761.1, from coordinate 47,275,352 downwards.
ATGAATTGTCATGAAATATAGACCTTTAACAATATTTAGCGCCGGGATAGCCTGGTCGGTAGGGCGCTGGACCCATGTCCGAGAGTTCGTGGGTTTGAACCCCGCCTGCCGCGAACTCCCCGTTTAGTAAAGTGACTGATGCACGTTAAATCTGTCGAGTCGCAAAAGTTCTCCAAGTTTCCATAACAAATCAAAACCTCTGGGGGTACTGGACTGGAGATCGATCGTTCGCTGATTCAGGTCAAAATTACGATCTGTGGATGAATGAATGGATGTATGAATGGGTCCACCCTATAAACGGATGCGACGTATGGAGTAGCAGAAGACGAATTCTTGGCCTTAGATGTCTCCACTGAAAAACAAGAATCGCACACTCTGCCTTAAATTTGCTCGGTTTCACCAAGCAGGCTTGCCCGTGTGGCAAGTGACATTAGAAACAACAACAGCAGCAATATTTAGCGAGATTTTCCCAATGGAGCTAATTTACATAATTTTTACAATGATCAATATTTTTATTACGTATATAGATATGCTAATATTATATTACGTATATAGATATGCTAATATAAGTAAAGTAAGAATATTTGAGACCTAAAAGAACTGCAATAATAAGTTTCAAAATAGATACTATGGATGATTTTATATCAGTTTTTGAAAAAGATTAGAACCATAGAAAATCGTTTAATTGAGGCAAATTTTGACTATTATGAGTTTGCTTCAAGCAATAGCATCATGCTAAATGATAATGAATGCAGCTAATTTCCATTTGGATGGAATTAAATACTAAAAACGCGTTTAGCTTCAACTAATAATGTAAAACTATCGGCAAGGACAAATAATAAAATTTAATAGAAATATGAAATTATTTAAGCTTTATAAATTGCTTTGATATGTGTCTTCCAGTTTTGTGCATTTCAATGCTGATTTACTGATTGTTTACTTTTAATTTCATCCTGATTGTTTAATTTTTTTTCACTAAGAACTGGTATTCAGCTAGTTTTAAATAAAACATCACGAGTCTGAAGATTTAATGTTCCATTGTGGAACTAATTTCTTCATTAAATTTCTTTTAATGATGAAAACACTCAGATTGTCTTTGAAAAAATGAATCTGGCTCTAATCTGAAAATGCCAATTTGTTTATTTGATTTTTATAAAAATACAAATCATGTTCATTACAAAATTTGCAAGCTATAATACTATAACAGGACTATAATATTTAACTTCATAATGATCAAGATAGTATATTCTCCATTGTTGTTGACGTATGCCATTAAGGCACAGGGGGTGCGATTGCTCTTGTTTTCCAGTGGAGCCATTCGTAGACAAGAATTCGACTTCTGCCACACCCATACTCACACCCTTTATAGGGTGGACCCATTCAAACATCCATTCATTCCTCTACAGACCGTGATTTTGACCTGAATCAGAGAATGATCAATCTCCAATTCAGTACCCCCAGAGGTTTGATTTGTTATGGAAACTTGGAGACTCGACAGATTTTAGCGTGCATCAGTCCCCATTTACTACACGAGGAGTCTTCAGCCGGCAGGGATCGAACCCACGACCACTTGGGCATGGGCCTAGTACCCTACCAACCAGGCTATCCCGGCCCTATATTCTCCATTAAAAAAATTATAAAGGACACCAGACTAATTTTTTTCTGCTTTTCATTTTTAACTAGCTTTTGCGTCTGTAACGATGGAATCTTTCAATCTAAATTTCGACGACTTTCTGATAAAGCAGAATTTTCCAATTTCAATGAAACCTCCCTTACTTATAACAGTTCGAGATATAAACATTTTCTGACCGAGAGAGGCAGAATTTGTTATATTTTAAATAACTGGCATTTAACAGTCGACCCATTTTTGGGTTTGCTACTATCATTGTTCAACTACGTAGTCTTTTAAATTCGAACTAGACTGGGGAGGCAGGAAATTTCCAAAGCGATCTAGAATTCGAGGAGGAATTTTTGATGGAAGTACGCACATTTGCGTTGCATGGAGAGCAAAACGTCGTAAATTTCAACAGTAAATCCGACGGCATTCGAATTCCAACAGCCGCTGCCGTTTAAGTAGAATTTATCTTATTTATTTTATTTTTTATAACCGGCGTGGAACAGCCGACCTGATTTTGAGTTTACGACTCTTAATTTTCAATTCGGTAACCTTGCAATTTTGAACGCAACCCAGAAGACAAGGAAACTCATGCGTCGATCATTGAGACAAACTAGCTTTCTTGGATGGCCTTCAATGATTGGAACAAATGGTGGAACAAACCCATATTTGCGTTACATGGAGAGGAAAACATCGAAAACCTTTCATAATTAGTTCGACTTCAAAAAGGGTTCATTTGGTAACATCTGATGTCTCTCTAGCTTATCATTTTTGAAATTTTATTTATTAAATTTTTTGTTGAGCTTATAAAATAAAAATCTCGACAGAAATTAATAAGTTTTTCTTCAATAATGGGTAAATAATCATTATTTAATGCAAAGAAGACTAGAATTTTTTTTTAAAAAGCTCTTAAAATTGCAATAATTCCCAAGCAAATTAGAATTTTTAAAAAATCTCAATAAAAGCAATTAAGACAAATTTAAATTTAAAAAAAAGCTTGTGTTAAACATATAACCTAAAATGAACCTTTTAGAACACAAAATTTCAACTCTGTATCACTAGAATTTCATTTCAGCAGGTTGCTGAGCGACGTATTTTTTGTTACAAGTTTAGCAGCAAAAAAACTCAAACAAGTTATAAATTCTTTAAAATTCTATAGTCCATTTACAGTATACACCTTGTTGACTGTTTCTTAGCCAAAACAGAGGTGGTAGAGGTTAAATTTTTAATATAGAGATAGATTTGTCTCATAGCAGCAAACAACTTCATGTTTTAAGATAGAAGTTCATATTCTGATTCATTTGAAGCATCAATGTAAATTCTGAGAGATTTCTTTTAATATTCTTATAATTATTATCAATAAAATCCATTTCATTCAAATATCATTTTCTTACTACTTAATTTAACAAGAAAAATGGTTGTTATATTTAAATCAAATCATAACTCACTTAAGGTGCAGAAAAAAAATAAACAGTGCACAAAAAAAGAAGAAAAAAACGGACCACCTCGAATAACTTTTGATCTAATGATCGGATTTTCACGTTCTAAGACTCAACCTTAATAGTTCGAAGGAGTGACCTTAAATATGCTAATTAATAAGTGCAGACGATATTTTAAGTTACTAATCAGACACAAAAACATACTTTCTCTGAATAAACATATCTTTTTTTTCGAAGGATTCGGAATTCTGACCCCCAAAATATAGGGGGTAGCCGCACTCTGGGAAATCGGGTCCTAATAATATGGTCAGGAGAGCTGTCCAAAGTTTTGACCCCTTAATGTAAATTTTACGCTTTGCGTATTTCGCTATATCTCGAAAACTTTAAATGCGAATTAAAATTTTTTGCACGCACAATCATAAATTTCGTTTGTCCAAAGATTACTTTTATTTGAATATTTATTATTTTTTTATTATTTTATTTAATAATGGTTAAAAAAAAGGAAATTGTAAGAGAAAATATGTTTTTTTATTATTTTAAAGAATATAATTTTACATGGCAAAGTACGAAATGTGAGCAAAATTTGTTGGATAGTTCCTGAAAAATCGGATTTTAAATGGCTGGCCTTTTTAAAATTCGATTCGAGAAAGTACGTTTTTGTGTCTGATTTTGTAACGTAAAATATCGTTTGCACTTATTAATTAGCATATATGAAATCGCTTCCTTAATGCATTAAGATTGAGTTCTGGAATTTTAAAATGCGAACATTAAATCATTTAATGTTATTCTTATAGTGGTCCATTTTTTTTTTCGTTTTTTTTCGCACATACATACTTTGACTTCATTAACATTCGACATTTTTAAAGAAAAAACATACAAACATTTAATGTAATTAAAGTTAAACAAATAACCAAACAATGAAAGGGAATGTCATTAGTTCAGCTGAAAATTTCAAAAGAAAACAAAAACAAATAGCTAAGCTTATGAAATAAATAATTCCAAGAAACTGAAGCGGAAAAATATAATTAATAATTTTAAAAAATTCATTCGCTTCAAACAAAAAATATAAAGGTAATAATAAAAGTCGGCATGAATACATTTATTGCCATCTTCATATTTTTCGAAGACAATGAATTTTTTATATCATTAAGCTTAGTATTTCAGAGAGCTATTAGAGAAGGTTGCCATTTTGAAATGCATTTCTAAAAAAATAATCCGTTATCTTTTTACATGTATTAGAATAAATTTTTTTTAATGCTTTTCTGTATTTTTTGAATGAATTTTGAGAATTGTGTGCTTTGTTCTTTTGTCGAATAACGTTTAGGGGCGTACCCGAATAATAGAATGTTAAAGCTGCTTTTTTTAATAATTTATTGACCAAATACAGGGTTATTCATAATTCCCTCCGGTGTTTCGAAGCGTTATATTAAAAAAACGAAGACGAATATGGCAAAAAAGAACATATGAAACTATTCCGAAAGTATTCAAGTCTTAATTTAAGCAGTTGCCGGTAGATGGCAGTAACATGTACCACTGAAGCCAGTTGTAGTAAAGAAAAATGGCGTTTACAGGCGGAAGGAATAATGAATAACCCTGTATATTCTGTGGAGCCAATTAAATTAATGTGTAGCGATCGAGGAAAGATGTATTTAAAAGCATGGAGTATATCTGATAACTAACATTCAATCTTTTAAGAGCCACGCACGAAAATAAATTCCATTTCATGTGGAACAAATTAAGATTAATGTCGAGTTGTATAAAATATCTTTAGGAAAAGCCTTATTAATGAAATTTCCTCAAACTATTTTTTATAATATTTTCAATCCTATGGCAAATAATCAAACTTACACGCTTTCCTAAGTTTACAAATGTCTATGCATTTATCTCTAAATGTGTTGTTTCGATATGCTTAAGCAGTAGCGGAACAAATTTTGACATAAATGATATTTTTATTGTTTATTGATGTTGTATTCCTGTTACTTCTGTCTTTATTAGAATAGCTGAGGAAATCATTTTGATAAAGTCACTGTTTCCCCATGCCTTTTTTTTTTAACAAACAATTGTCTTTAGCTGAAAGAAAAATGAGATGGAATCAGTTTTTAAATTTTACAAAACTTATTGCGAAACAATTAACTATTAAAAGAGTTTTATCATATTTTATTTTACTCAAGATGAAATGTAAAGCAAAATTCAGAAACTATTCCAAAAGTGCACCATTTAAAGATTCTTGTGTTAAAAACCTACAATATTTTTATCTCTTAAAAAAAATTAGCATTCTTAAATAATAAATCCTTTTCGCATTAATCGTTCATAAAATATTTTATTCAGTTTTTACAGATAAACTTTAGCTTTCAAGTAAATAATTTTCTAATATATTTGTTATTTGATTCTAAAAAAATGGACCTACATTTAAATAAATGATAAGTACCAAATTTAATACAAAAATAAAACAAATTAATAAAAGAAAGTGTGTGCGTTTATTTTTAAGAAGGGTTCTTTTCCCAACATTTTACAGCATATAGTCTCTTAGTTGTTTGCAGCGTCACTGTTTTTCGAACTAACAGACAATTGTTTTTTTATTCAGTTTTTACAGATAAACTTTAGTTTTTAAGTAAATAATTTTCTAATATATTTGTTATTTGATTCTTAAAAATTCTTAAAAAAGAAACCTGCATTTAAATAAATGATAAGTACCAAATGTAATACAAAAATAAAACAAATTAATAAAAGAAAGTGTGTGCGTTTATTTCTAAGAAAGGTTCTTTTCCCAACATTTTACAGCATATAGTCTCTTAGTTGTTTGCAGCGTCACTGTTTTTAGAACTAACAGACAATTGTTTTTTTATTCAGTTTTTACAGATAAACTTTAGTTTTTAAGTAAATAATTTTCTAATATATTTGTTATTTGATTCTTAAAAATTCTTAAAAAAGAAACCTACATTTAAATAAATTATAAGTACCAAATGTAATACAAAAATAAAACAAATTAATAAAAGAAAGTGTGTGCGTTTATTTCTAAGAAGGGTTCTTTTCCCAACATTTTACAGCATATAGTCTCTTAGTTGTTTGCAGCGTCACTGTTTTTAGAACTAACAGACAATTGTTTTTTTATTCAGTTTTTACAGATAAACTTTAGTTTTTAAGTAAATAATTTTCTAATATATTTGTTATTTGATTCTTAAAAATTCTTAAAAAAGAAACCTACATTTAAATAAATTATAAGTACCAAATGTAATACAAAATAAAACAAATTAATAAAAGAAAGTGTGTGCGTTTATTTTTAAGAAGGGTTCTTTTCCCAACATTTTACAGCATATAGTCTCTTAGTTGTTTGCAGCGTCACTGTTTTTAGAACTAACAGACAATTGTTTTTTTATTCAGTTTTTACAGATAAACTTTAGTTTTTAAGTAAATAATTTTCTAATATATTTGTTATTTGATTCTTAAAAATTCTTAAAAAAGAAACCTACATTTAAATAAATTATAAGTACCAAATGTAATACAAAAATAAAACAAATTAATAAAAGAAAGTGTGTGCGTTTATTTCTAAGACGGGTTCTTTTCCCAACAATTTACAGCATATAGTCTCTTAGTTGTTTGCAGCGTCACTGTTTTTAGAACTAACAGACAATTGTTTTTTTATTCAGTTTTTACAGATAAACTTTAGTTTTTAAGTAAATAATTTTCTAATATATTTGTTATTTGATTCTTAAAAATTCTTAAAAAAGAAACCTACATTTAAATAAATTATAAGTACCAAATGTAATACAAAAATAAAACAAATTAATAAAAGAAAGTGTGTGCGTTTATTTCTAAGAAGGGTTCTTTTCCCAACATTTTACAGCATATAGTCTCTTAGTTGTTTGCAGCGTCACTGTTTTTAGAACTAACAGACAATTGTTTTTTTATTCAGTTTTTACAGATAAACTTTAGTTTTTAAGTAAATAATTTTCTAATATATTTGTTATTTGATTCTTAAAAATTCTTAAAAAAGAAACCTACATTTAAATAAATTATAAGTACCAAATGTAATACAAAATAAAACAAATTAATAAAAGAAAGTGTGTGCGTTTATTTTTAAGAAGGGTTCTTTTCCCAACATTTTACAGCATATAGTCTCTTAGTTGTTTGCAGCGTCACTGTTTTTAGAACTAACAGACAATTGTTTTTTTATTCAGTTTTTACAGATAAACTTTAGTTTTTAAGTAAATAATTTTCTAATATATTTGTTATTTGATTCTTAAAAATTCTTAAAAAAGAAACCTACATTTAAATAAATTATAAGTACCAAATGTAATACAAAAATAAAACAAATTAATAAAAGAAAGTGTGTGCGTTTATTTCTAAGACGGGTTCTTTTCCCAACAATTTACAGCATATAGTCTCTTAGTTGTTTGCAGCGTCACTGTTTTTAGAACTAACAGACAATTGTTTTTTTATTCAGTTTTTACAGATAAACTTTAGTTTTTAAGTAAATAATTTTCTAATATATTTGTTATTTGATTCTTAAAAATTCTTAAAAAAGAAACCTACATTTAAATAAATTATAAGTACCAAATGTAATACAAAAATAAAACAAATTAATAAAAGAAAGTGTGTGCGTTTATTTCTAAGAAGGGTTCTTTTCCCAACATTTTACAGCATATAGTCTCTTAGTTGTTTGCAGCGTCACTGTTTTTAGAACTAACAGACAATTGTTTTTTTATTCAGTTTTTACAGATAAACTTTAGTTTTTAAGTAAATAATTTTCTAATATATTTGTTATTTGATTCTTAAAAATTCTTAAAAAAGAAACCTACATTTAAATAAATTATAAGTACCAAATGTAATACAAAATAAAACAAATTAATAAAAGAAAGTGTGTGCGTTTATTTTTAAGAAGGGTTCTTTTCCCAACATTTTACAGCATATAGTCTCTTAGTTGTTTGCAGCGTCACTGTTTTTAGAACTAACAGACAATTGTTTTTTTATTCAGTTTTTACAGATAAACTTTAGTTTTTAAGTAAATAATTTTCTAATATATTTGTTATTTGATTCTTAAAAATTCTTAAAAAAGAAACCTACATTTAAATAAATTATAAGTACCAAATGTAATACAAAAATAAAACAAATTAATAAAAGAAAGTGTGTGCGTTTATTTCTAAGACGGGTTCTTTTCCCAACAATTTACAGCATATAGTCTCTTAGTTGTTTGCAGCGTCACTGTTTTTAGAACTAACAGACAATTGTTTTTTTATTCAGTTTTTACAGATAAACTTTAGTTTTTAAGTAAATAATTTTCTAATATATTTGTTATTTGATTCTTAAAAATTCTTAAAAAAGAAACCTACATTTAAATAAATTATAAGTACCAAATGTAATACAAAAATAAAACAAATTAATAAAAGAAAGTGTGTGCGTTTATTTCTAAGACGGGTTCTTTTCCCAACAATTTACAGCATATAGTCTCTTAGTTGTTTGCAGCGTCACTGTTTTTAGAACTAACAGACAATTGTTTTTTTATTCAGTTTTTACAGATAAACTTTAGTTTTTAAGTAAATAATTTTCTAATATATTTGTTATTTGATTCTTAAAAATTCTTAAAAAAGAAACCTACATTTAAATAAATTATAAGTACCAAATGTAATACAAAAATAAAACAAATTAATAAAAGAAAGTGTGTGCGTTTATTTTTAAGAAGGGTTCTTTTCCCAACATTTTACAGCATATAGTCTCTTAGTTGTTTGCAGCGTCACTGTTTTTAGAACTAACAGACAATTGTTTTTTTATTCAGTTTTTACAGATAAACTTTAGTTTTTAAGTAAATAATTTTCTAATATATTTGTTATTTGATTCTTAAAAATTCTTAAAAAAGAAACCTACATTTAAATAAATTATAAGTACCAAATGTAATACAAAATAAAACAAATTAATAAAAGAAAGTGTGTGCGTTTATTTTTAAGAAGGGTTCTTTTCCCAACATTTTACAGCATATAGTCTCTTAGTTGTTTGCAGCGTCACTGTTTTTAGAACTAACAGACAATTGTTTTTTTATTCAGTTTTTACAGATAAACTTTAGTTTTTAAGTAAATAATTTTCTAATATATTTGTTATTTGATTCTTAAAAATTCTTAAAAAAGAAACCTACATTTAAATAAATTATAAGTACCAAATGTAATACAAAAATAAAACAAATTAATAAAAGAAAGTGTGTGCGTTTATTTCTAAGACGGGTTCTTTTCCCAACAATTTACAGCATATAGTCTCTTAGTTGTTTGCAGCGTCACTGTTTTTAGAACTAACAGACAATTGTTTTTTTATTCAGTTTTTACAGATAAACTTTAGTTTTTAAGTAAATAATTTTCTAATATATTTGTTATTTGATTCTTCAAAATTCTTAAAAAAGAAACCTACATTTAAATAAATTATAAGTACCAAATGTAATACAAAAATAAAACAAATTAATAAAAGAAAGTGTGTGCGTTTATTTCTAAGAAGGGTTCTTTTCCCAACATTTTACAGCATATAGTCTCTTAGTTGTTTGCAGCGTCACTGTTTTTAGAACTAACAGACAATTGTTTTTTTATTCAGTTTTTACAGATAAACTTTAGTTTTTAAGTAAATAATTTTCTAATATATTTGTTATTTGATTCTTAAAAATTCTTAAAAAAGAAACCTACATTTAAATAAATTATAAGTACCAAATGTAATACAAAATAAAACAAATTAATAAAAGAAAGTGTGTGCGTTTATTTTTAAGAAGGGTTCTTTTCCCAACATTTTACAGCATATAGTCTCTTAGTTGTTTGCAGCGTCACTGTTTTTAGAACTAACAGACAATTGTTTTTTTATTCAGTTTTTACAGATAAACTTTAGTTTTTAAGTAAATAATTTTCTAATATATTTGTTATTTGATTCTTAAAAATTCTTAAAAAAGAAACCTACATTTAAATAAATTATAAGTACCAAATGTAATACAAAAATAAAACAAATTAATAAAAGAAAGTGTGTGCGTTTATTTCTAAGACGGGTTCTTTTCCCAACAATTTACAGCATATAGTCTCTTAGTTGTTTGCAGCGTCACTGTTTTTAGAACTAACAGACAATTGTTTTTTTATTCAGTTTTTACAGATAAACTTTAGTTTTTAAGTAAATAATTTTCTAATATATTTGTTATTTGATTCTTAAAAATTCTTAAAAAAGAAACCTACATTTAAATAAATTATAAGTACCAAATGTAATACAAAAATAAAACAAATTAATAAAAGAAAGTGTGTGCGTTTATTTCTAAGAAGGGTTCTTTTCCCAACATTTTACAGCATATAGTCTCTTAGTTGTTTGCAGCGTCACTGTTTCTAGAACTAACAGACAATTGTTTTTTTATTCAGTTTTTACAGATAAACTTTAGTTTTTAAGTAAATAATTTTCTAATATATTTGTTATTTGATTCTTAAAAATTCTTAAAAAAGAAACCTACATTTAAATAAATTATAAGTACCAAATGTAATACAAAATAAAACAAATTAATAAAAGAAAGTGTGTGCGTTTATTTTTAAGAAGGGTTCTTTTCCCAACATTTTACAGCATATAGTCTCTTAGTTGTTTGCAGCGTCACTGTTTTTAGAACTAACAGACAATTGTTTTTTTATTCAGTTTTTACAGATAAACTTTAGTTTTTAAGTAAATAATTTTCTAATATATTTGTTATTTGATTCTTAAAAATTCTTAAAAAAGAAACCTACATTTAAATAAATTATAAGTACCAAATGTAATACAAAAATAAAACAAATTAATAAAAGAAAGTGTGTGCGTTTATTTCTAAGACGGGTTCTTTTCCCAACAATTTACAGCATATAGTCTCTTAGTTGTTTGCAGCGTCACTGTTTTTAGAACTAACAGACAATTGTTTTTTTATTCAGTTTTTACAGATAAACTTTAGTTTTTAAGTAAATAATTTTCTAATATATTTGTTATTTGATTCTTAAAAATTCTTAAAAAAGAAACCTGCATTTAAATAAATGATAAGTACCAAATTTAATACAAAAATAAAACAAATTAATAAAAGAAAGTGTGTGCGTTTATTTTTAAGAAGGGTTCTTTTCCCAACATTTTACAGCATGTAGTCTCTTAGTTGTTTGCAGCTTCACTGTTTTTTAAACTAACAGACAATTGTTTTTTAACAGCTTGTTTCGAAGGAAAAAAACTCAATGTCTCCGATTTTATTCAATAATAAAAAATGTATTTAAAATAATAGACAATGATTTCTAAAATGCGTTATGCGTATATGTTTACTCAAAGCAATATGTTTACTACAACAATATTTTATAATATATCTTAATGAATACTAGAAATACTTTATTACCTTGATATTACTCGTAATAAATTGTTTGTAATTATCTGGAGAAGAATGAAATTACTTACAGTTTAAGAAAAATATAAACTTTTTTTTCGTAACTTTAACCCATCTATAGATTTAACGTAAAAAGTTTTTTTTTAAAAAAGAAAAATTATGAAATAAAATTTTATTGAACCTAAACGAATTTATAATTGTTGCTTTATTAATATATCTTATTATTTGAGTATAGCAATAAAGAAAACGAAGGAAATAAAAATAAAAATATGACCCCCGAAGCCAACGTCTTCAGGGGGTACCGGCCTCGGAAGACATCAAACAAAACCTTTTCTATTGAGAGAGAGGCAAAATTAAATGCCAAAAGTAACTATCTCAGTATCCCGAAGGTTTTGTATAAGTCCAGAAAAAAATACATGAAATACATAAAACCAATTCAGAAAAGAAATTCAAACAAAAACTTGAGAAAATAAAAACTCACATTAAACCGGTCAAACAGCGATTTCACAAGCAAACTAAATGCAAAGAAAACACTTAAAACAAAAGAAAACAACGAGTTTTCTTTTGTTTTAAGTGTTGAGAAAATAAATGTGAGTTTTTATTTTCTCAACTTTTTGTTGGAATTTATTTTCTGAATTGGTTTCATATATTTCATGTATTTTTTCCTGGACTTATACAAGACCTTCGGGGTACTGAGAGAGTTACTTTTGGCATTTAATTTTGCCTCTCTCTCAATAGAAAAGGTTTTGTTTTATAGCTTCCGAGGCCGGTGTCCCCAGAAGACGTCGGCTTCGGGGGTCATATTTTTATTTCCTTCGTTTTCTTTATTGCTATATTTATTCCTTAGTGAAAATTCTGCATCTTTTAAGCGCGTTTCTTTCAAAGAATGTTTTGTCAATTAAATATTTTGCATTCTTTGACTATTATTATTTGAGTCTAATAGATTTCGTCCCAAGACCAAAATGTGAAGAATACACTTTAAAAATATCCCACTCCATGCAAAAAATAGTAAAAAATGAAATTTATCGTTTTTATGTAATAAATAAAAATAATAAGTAAATTAAATTATATGAATTTTTACAAAAAAATTTTATTACATTTTTGAATTAGTTTTATTCTTAAGCTGCATATTTAATTAAAAATCACGCTTTCAGGCTTTATTTAAATCTCACGTTTCTGGAAAATATAATTTTGAAGCCGCGGTGTTTATCTTAAAACATTTCTCTAAAGAAGAATAATTCTCAAAACAAAGAAATTTTATATTTTAAACAATAATATCAGCTTAATCGCTTAGGTAGATTCTGCTTTATGTACACTGTCTTATATCATCAAATAACAAGACTGAAATCTGAAGCACATAACGCTCTTTCATGGATTACTTTAGTCAAATTATATACAAAACTTTTCAAGAGAAGCTTTGTTTCGCAAAATAACTAGTCACATCTACCAATAACGCATTATTTAAAGGCATTCAATTTAGTTCACAGAACGAGCTATTTCTCTAAGCTCTTACAAATCCTTAGAATTATTATCATTGTGCATATTTTATAAAGAGCTCAGAAAATGAGTTTGGAAAATCTACACCAAACAATTTAAAGCTTGATGAAATCATTATTTCAAACGAATGAATAATGTTAAGAAAATGTTTCAGAGAAGCTCAAATATCTCTCTTTTGAATCAAGTTTAGATGGCCTTAAAGAATTCTTCAATTATTAAAAACACGATTTTTTTTGAGGGAATTTTAACGATATTTTATACTTAAAACAATATTTTAAGTTGAAAAATCAGACTCAAAAACATACTTTCTCCGAATAAACATACACTCATGGACAAGAAAATTAGCGCACCAAGAAGGATTCGTCAAAATGAAACGAAATTTTACATACGTAATGACTACTTTGATGTAAGTAAATGATTAGAAAATCAAAGAAAAACGATAATCTTTGATTTTCTAATCATTTACTTGTATCAAAGTAGTCATTACGTATGTAAAATTTCGTTTCATTTTGACGAATCCTTCTTGGTGCACTAATTTTTTTGTCCATGAGTGTACCTTTTTTACGACGGATTAGGATTTCTGACCCAAAAATATAGGAGGTAGCTGTAATCTGTGAAATAGAATCCCTATAGTTTGGTCAGGAGAGATATCCTAAGTTTGGACTCCTTCGATATTTGTTCGATATTCGTTTGGAGATCTTAATGTTTTTTCGGTATTCTTACTTTTTGCGTATTATGCTAGCTGAAAATAGTTCTACTCTTAAATGCCAACTTATGACAAAAAGTGGATGGAATTTTGCCCAACAATGGTTGCCAAGTCATTGTGGCATCGTAGGGAGGGATTAGGAAGTGAGTGTATAGTTTGTCTAAGCTAAGAACTCCTTCCGCCACAAAGTCTGAGGCCGTCTGGTACTATGGAAACAAAAATGGCGCATTTTAGGGAGGGTAGCTTCAATCTAGGACTAACAAAATAGACCGAAGAGAGCGATTCCCTTTGTCTCGCAGATCCGAGCCGAAACCACTCCAAAACGGTGACCCCGCACCCAGGGCTAAAGAGAATACAAGGGCTAGTTCACTCCGCTCTTAGAGCTGAAGCTACGATTTCCCTCCTCATGACGTCACTGTGTCCACGGATCTCGGAGATCGCAAGCAAAGATATGATAATTTTGCATCTTTCTCTTTGTAAAAATAAGTTAGACTTTTTCTGGTTATTAGCCTTCAAACTTTACGTAATTTACACATTATTTCCGTTCATAAACAGAGTTCAAAAAAAACTTTCTTGGTTATTATATTAAAAAAATACCATTTTAAACTTATAAAAATGTTTTGCTAGTTGGTGAAAATGACACGATAAATACTTAATTTTAAAAGTTCAGTTTTAACTTTAACTATTAAGAAAAATGAAGGCATATATCGACACTTTTTTTATCTACATATTCTTTTATAACGATAAGTTAAGTTAAATTTAGAATCCCTGATTTTCAAATATGTCGTTAATAGCAATTTGTTCATACTTAATCATTAGGAAACATCAACCTTAAACGCTAATTACTGAAACAAAATAATAATTTAGGTTCATAATGACATTAGAAATTTCACAATTGTTTATAGACATTTAAATTTACGATGATACAATTTGTAGATATTTAAATTGAAGAGAATATAATTTTTAAAAAAAATCATAAATATTTAGAATAACTACATTAAAAAATATGTTATGAAATTAGAAGAATTTCAACTATATACTATATATTTTATTTATACTTTTTACTTACATTTTAATTTTCTTTGACTTTATCTATTTTTTAATTCTTTTCACCTGCCTTTCTTTATGAAGTAACGAGGTGGTTTCTATTTAGATAATGAATTTTTATAAAAGTTCTTTACGACAGAATAAACGTATTGCTGTTTTATATTAACAGTGTCATTTCGGAATCCATTCTTTACATAGTTGTTCATTTACTTTAGGGAACACGCGAAAAATTATACTTTTTCCTTTTGTTTTTATATCAGAATTGTTGCAAGTTGCAATCGCGCAAACTGGCATTTCGATAATAGTTTTAAATTCTTGTAAATTCACTGCAAAAACTGAGGAAAGTCATTATAGAAAATAACAAATGTCTTAGAATATCTCGCAAAAAGAAATGATCCAATATTAGTTAGAGCTAGTAAGGCCAAACGCTCCGTTCTTGAAGTAAAAGTGCGAGCTTTGCGCCAAAGTGACGTCACTGGAGTGACGTCGGAGGATCGGCACGGCGAGAGATACTTCAAAGGAGTGAACCAGCCCTTCTATTCTCTTTAGCCCTGCCCCGCACCCCTACTTGAAATAGTCATACCTTGTTACCATAGTCACCGCCTCAGGTCCAGACGCATATCTGGGGGAGTTCTTGTTTTTGACAAACTATAGGGAAGGAGTAGGGAGGATTTGCTTGCCGGATCTAAACCTTCCTCAACCATATCCCCCAGCTAGTTACTATAGTACTAAAAGTATTATTACAGCCAAGCTTTAAAAGCCAGACATCATGTAACTATTACCAAAGTAACTAGTGGAAAAGCCTGGGATTCCTTGTTGAATAATCCCATACCATATGATCTACCCAGACGGGTGAGTGTAGCTAATTATTGGCAGGACGGATATAAGCAGATTCTATATTGGATAAGACTCAGTTGGCAAAAATTGCAATTAGCGTTGAAGGAAAGCTCTCGACAATCGCCAAACAGCGATGCTCTCGTGTTTTTGTTTTGTTTTCAGTATAGTATCCTTTACCAAGTTTAATATGGATACGACACTTCATAGTTTTAAAGATGTTGATGTTCCCAAAATTTTCACGAATGTCATCGTATGAAATAAAATACTTAGCACGCATAAAACTATAGCTAAATAATAAATTTGGAGCGGTATTCAAAATTAATAAAATTTTCAATTTAATTATTTTTTTCTACTAAAGAGTTTTCTATTTTGCTTTATTATTTTTTTAAAAAAAATCTTCTTTATTATAGCACCGACATTATCGTTTGTCTCTGTTAACTCATATGCGTTTTGTTCTGTTTATGAAAATGATCAGAAGGTTTTCAAAATTTTAAAAAAGTCGTAATGAAACTAAGATAAATTTTTTTTATTTTATTGCGCCCATAACCATAATAATATTTTCATAACTCTTTTAAAATGTATTCAGAGTAGTGAACTCCTTTTCTTGCTCAATTAAAATTGTTTTTAATAATTTCACAACTTTTGATCCTTAAAAGTTATTGTGCGATAATTACATTAAAGCTAAAAATTGTTCATTTGTAAGATTTCATTATTTTTTATTGTATAGCACAGACTTAGTTTCCAATTCTATTCTGATAACTTATTAATATTGCTCGATTACATCATCTACAAATTATTTTTAAAATTTGTATTTAATTTTCAGACAGTATAAATTTTTTTAAATATTGTTCGACGAAGAGATTATTTTGCAATAATGCGAAAAGTTAATACTTATTAATGCTTTAGAATTTTTAGCAGCTACTTTGTACTATTTATTTCAGTTGCATATGCTCATTATACACAGTTTTTTTAATAATGCTCATAAAATTCATTGAAGAATTGAGTATTACTTTTGAAAATGCAAGTAGAATTTTTCGTCATTTAATAATTGTAAAACAAGATAAATAATTTGGTTTGTAAAAAACGAATGAAATTTTTTTCTTGTCATTGGTGTTAGTAATTGAAGAATATTTCAGTTCGTAAATATTAAGTCGAAATTTTTTCCTTTTAAATAATTTTTTTTGCACCGAAAAAAATGACTTGAATTCTGTCATGTTTTTTTCGATTTTGTCAATAAAAATTCCCTAAGTTATACTCCAAAAACTTATACATTTTTAATAAAACTTTCTTTTTTTATCATTTTGAAAATTGGATATTAAAAGTAGGGAAGAAATTGAGGATGTCCGATTTTAGTGAATTAGTAGTATATGCAATAAGAGTAATGTTTTTTTCATAGTTAATGAGTACAGAAAAGTCTTCTGCAGTTTAAAAATGAAAGGAAAAATGAAATAGAGAATAAATTTATAAATTAAGCATTACCTAAAAGAGGTTGCAATGTAGGCATTAAAATCGAAATTCCAAAGGGAAAAAAAATCAACACCTTGAAAATAACTTTTGATCTAATGATCGGACTTTTACGTTCTATGACTCAATCTTAATGGTTCGAGAGAGTGACCTGATATATGCTAATTAACTATAGCAGACGATATTTTCAGTTACGAAAATAGTCACTAAAACGCACTTACTTTAAATAAACATACCTTGAAAAAAACAACGAATTCGGATTTTTCCTATCCAGTATATAGGTAGATAGCCACTATCTGAGAAATATTTGTCCCAATAGTTTGGTCAATGACTATTTCTCAAGATTTTGTTTAAAACACAACCACATTTTCAAACGTAATGATGCAGATAGTACAAATCAAATTAAAGTCTTCACTGCAAATAAAGCTTTTACCTGAAATGTTCAAAGTAAAATACATTTTTAATGCGTCTATTATTTTTAATGGCATGATAGCCTAAATATTACATAACATTTTGTGTTCACTATGTAAAAATGAAAACTATATTAGTAATCATCCCTTTTTTCTCAAATTGGAATAAAAATTTATGTCAGCTGAAATCAGATCGAAAGTTTAAAAGAGTTTACTGAGAAATTTATTAACTTCTTGAAATTCAATGCTCTTGTAGACAGAGAGGCTGTGTACTACTGTGGCTATGTATACAACAGTGTACACAGTAAAGTGACAATAATTTATACACTTCTAGGAGTATAGGGCTGAAAACTACTGCCTCCTGGAAAATGGGGGCGGGGAATAAAAAGTAACCCTATGTTATTTGAATTGGAATTAAAACGCGCTTCTTCTTCCAGGTTTTCGCTCGGCAACGCACGCATACTATAGTAGTAAAATTTAATTTTAACTCTTTTTTGGAGATATTCCTTTTAGCTGTTGCAATTATAATGCAAGCTTTTTTCTTTTAAAATGTGTTATCTGAATTTAAAAAAGAAGACAAGAATCATTTTTTTATTTAAGAAAAGGCCATACAGAAGAGCAGATCGTTAAAAGCCGCTGGATTGGAAAATCGCTGCTGGGAATTGTATACGAATCAACAAGCAACTTTCGTTGGGATTCGAACCTGTAACGCTTCGATGTGAAACGAACTGGAGAGGCCTCACCATATATGGCAACGTTTCTTTTGAAAAGTAACGAGTAAAAGTACAAGTATTTTTTAAAAAATTAACGAGTAAAAAGTAAAAAGATCTGATATTTAAAAAGTAACGAGTAAAAAGTACAAGTGAAAGTACAAGAACTAAACAAAAAAAGTAACGATTTAAAAGTACATTTCTAGGAAATTGAAAATTCAAAGTAACCTAAAATTTTATTAAATAATATTCTTATGTTCTTTAATGTTTTTGCAAAAATTTTGTTATTTATTTAATTATTTTTAATTTTGAAAGTTGTGGATATTAATTTATTTTTAAATTCGGAAGAATATTATAATATAATTTTATAATACAATCGTATAATATAATTTTAAAATCAAATATAATTTTAATATCAAACTTCTCATGGATTTGCACGAAAAAGAAATTTTATCTATCGATTTTAATTTTTAGTTTATTGTTTTTATTTATTTAAATTACCGTTGATTTAAAATTTTTTTACTCTTTAGAAACACGTTTTAAAAGCACAAACATAATCAAAGCAAACACGGGGTTTCAGATAGCTTTGTGATTTTTGAGCTAGTAAAAAATAATTGAATGTGCAGTATAAGTTGAAACAGAAGGTATTTAAACACGAAGTTAGCTGTGAATGCATATATATTGCACATTAATTTTATAAACTAAAAAAACATAAGCATTTTTTTTTAAAATTTCATTTTTTTTTTAGTTTTTTCTTTTTCGAAAGCTTACCGAGTTTTAGAAAAAAGTAACGATTTTATTCGATATTTCCGCTACAAATACTTGTACTTTTTCCCTAAAAAAGTAACGAAAGTACAAGTAAAAGTACTAAATTTAAAAAGTAACGAAGTAGAAGTTCGTACTTTTTACTTGTACCGGCGGTTCAAGTAACGAAAGTAAAAGTACTGCCATATATGGGCCTTACCCGTTAAACTACCATTTGCTTCCTTTTAGTATTTTTAATCGTAATTTTTCCTGATTTACCAAATTATAGAAATTTAAATATTTATTCGATTGCGCTCGATTCTAAAGTAAGCATTTTATTGAATATTTCCTTAAAGTAGAACTTTCACATAATTAAAAGGCATCACTTCACCATCAAGCATAGGAGTGTCACCACATAATTTTTATTGAAATGTTTTTATGCATATTCCGTTAAATTATTGTCAAAAATAATTATTGAGCAACAATGAATTAGAGGTATAAAATCTGTTGAATGCGAAAGACGAAAATTTCTTTTATTATCTTGCTTCCTATATTTGCAATCCATACACTACTGTTTCCGGATGTCCGTAATGATTTAATCGAAATGAATAATTCATCTCACGAGATTTTGATCGGAAAGTACTCAACGAAATCAATCGGTCTAAAATAATTCATCAATTCGTTTCCTCTGTCTGCGTTCTTTACTATATTTTATTGCTTTCCATGTTACTAGCCTATTTAGTTGTACGTGTAGAATGACAAAGATGTATCTGTCAATATATATTTTTAAAAAAGAAAATAGTTTCTGTGGAAGAGGTTGTCGGAACAATAACTTATAAATGAAAGAAGATCACGCAATTGATGATAACTCTTTAGGTCCTCATTTGCTACCTTAATCGCCCATTTCTTTTCCACTAGTATTACGAGTGCAAAATGAAGAATGAGCTCGTCAACCTCGTTCCCAGTCACGTGACAGTATTTTAAAACATGAAGCACGTAACCTTAACCCATCCTCACGAAAATTCCTAAAGGATAGAAAGGCTAAATTTTTAGGAGATAACGGCGATACTCTAGTAGAAAGTAACTTAAACATTGGTGTACCACAGGGCTCGTCGCTTGGACCCATTTTGTGGTTGATCTTGGTTAATGACATTTTTAATTTAGTTCGTAATATAAATTTTAGCCAATTTATTGATTTTAACCATGATGATTTCAATATCATTGCATTTGCAGATGATATTTTACTGTTGGTAAGTGGTCCAATTTTCTATAAATTTGATAAACTGGCGACTCATATTCTATCCCACATGTCAGACTGGGCCGAGAACAACAAATTAAATTTTTCGAAAGAAAAAACTCAACTTATTACATTTCCAAAAAATAAAAAAAAGATGGGAAGACTCCCCTGTATTAAATTTAGACCGGATGATACGAACAATATTAAAAATGTAAGTACGATGAGATACTTAGGGGTGACCCTCGATCCAGGTCTGACATGGATTCCACACTTAAATGATATTAGAGACAGAATTACAGGTTTTAATCAGGGAATTAGGAGAGTCGCCAGAGTTACATGGGGTCTCAGACCACAATTGTTGAAACGCATATATCTCCAGGCAAGTGAAAGAATTATACTTTACGCCGCCAGTGTCTGGTACAGAAATACTAGGAGAATTAACGAAAAATTAAACAGTATCCAGCGAATACCACTCTTAACCATCACGAAGGCCTATGCTACAACGAGCACAGAGGCAATCCAGATACTGGCGGGTGTTATGCCAATTGGTTTGAAAATCGTGGAGGACATCTTTTGCAAAAGGGTGAAGTGGGGCTGGAGACTCGAGGACATAAATTATACTCTACCAATTGATCTTGATCATAACATAGATTTCGAGAAACCAGCCCTAGGGCATCCTTCAGATTACATTGCTTTGCCCTGGGGATATAGCAGCCCTAAAGATCAGGGAGTGGAGATCTACACTGATGGCTCTCGGATGGAGGCAGATTATCCGAATAAATTCAGGACTTCACACGCAATGATAGTTAAGAACAACGGTATCACGATTTTCAAAGCCTCCACCAGAGTCACTGATAACACCAACATATTTATTGCAGAGCTTTTGGCAATCAAGTCTGCCCTGATATGGCTACGTCAACATGATATTACACATGCAACGATTTTTTCAGACTCACTATCATCCCTCCAGGCCCTGGCTGACCCAGAACCCAGTTCCAAACTCATAGAAGAGATCAAAAAAATTTGGAATAAGAACACTATTTTGAACTGGGTAAAAGCACATGTGGGGATCCAGGGCAATGAGGAGGCAGACAGGGCAGCAAAGGAAGCCATTGGTTCTGACAGTGTGGATCTCCAGGTTCTGAAGACCCCCAAACAAGCTAAAACCGAAATCAAACAATATTTAATGGCAAGGTGGAAAACCAATTGGGAAAATTCTGAGAAAGGCAGGCATACATTTAAATTCATTAAGACCCCGTCAACTACAAGGTTGCAAACTAATTTCTATTTTAACCAATTTCTAACGGGGCACGGAGTGTTCGGAGTACACCAAAACAAATTTTTTAATAAATCAGATACTTGCTCTAACTGTAACCAAAGACAAACCATAGAGCATCTTTTATATTATTGTGATCGGTACCGAACACTCCGAAAAAATTATTTCTTCCAAAAAACAGACCAACAAATTTTTGCAGACAAGGTTTGTAGAGAAATTATCAAGATTATCATTAAAACTACTCTTGAGGAACAAATGGAATTAATAAACAAAATTGACAATAACTAAAATTTTAACCTGCTTAATCTAACCACCTTGCCAAAACTTTTTTTTGGACCACATTGCCATTTTAGTGTTTTAATTTGACTTTTAACTTGACTTTGCATTTTATACATGCTTTAGGTTTGTTTACAACCTTTGGATTTTAATACATTTGGTATTTTACATTGCGATTGTATTTTATACATGGTTTTTAGATTGTTATACACCCCTTTTAACTCTTACCTTTTAGTATCTATTGGTATTTTGTCCTCTGTTTTTTTGTACTTTAATTGAATTTACTCTGCTTTACTTGTTGTTCTTCATTTTAACTACCTGTTACTACTTCACCCTCACTATTTTGGTTCCACCAGCAGGATTCAAGCTGGCTTGATTGGCTGGATCCTTTCAATGCCCTATTGGCAAGTGTATACATCTGTGATTTTGTCTTAGTTTTAACTTTTCAATTTTAGCACTATATTCATTTATGTCATTTTATCCTTTCACCTTTTGGCGGTTTTATGAGCTGTATTTACGGCGGTTTTTGGTGAATTGTTAGATTTTTTGTCTTGTATTAAGGGTTCCACCAGCTCTGGCTCACAGCTCACTCAGTTTTTACTGGTTGTCTCAGGGTTCACAATTTTTGTATTATATATATATATAATTTTTGTATTCTATTTATATGAGGGTTAATAAGTTTTGTATTGTATATATACATATAATTTTTGTATTTTATTTATATAAGGGTCTGTTGACCTTTTAAATGATTCATTGTATTTGGCGTATGGGCCTATTGGCCTAGGCCGCTGTATATATATTAAATCCTCACGAAAAATGTGAGGATAAAAAACTTTTTATGAATCTCAGGGATTGAAGTAAATAATCTGTTCGCAAAATGAAACGAAATTTTCAGAAGTAGGCTTTTTTTTGTACATCGGAATAAAGGAAAGGAATAAAATAAAAATAAGAAATACAATTTATGCATATAAAAGGTCAGATTGGTTGAAAAAGCGTAGAGCTCGGGTTGCTTCAAGATAAAAATCGTGCAATGCAAGTTTGAATTTCATCTATATGGCTTGGAATTCGTATTCCGCTCATGGTATTTATTTGAATGGGATTTTTTTTTCTTCTTTTTTTGTAGTTTTCTTCTTCACGTAGCTTAAATGTAGTATAAAGTCTAAAAATATAAGAAAGATAATTGGTTTGCAAAAGCATGAATAAAAGTAAAAATATTCAAAACTAACGGGCTGGCAAAAGCATAAATAAAATAAACACATAAAAAGATAAATTTAAATAATAAAAGCAGACGATAAAATTAGAACACCAGAAAGTTGTTGATTTTTTAGAATTAGTTTTGTGTGGAATTTGAGTTTTCACTATCCCGTTACGGACACTTTATCAGTTGTTTTATAATATTTTATCTATCCCGCTACGGGAGAGTTTCCTTATATCCCGTTACGGGTTTTCTTGGTGTTTTATGATCTTTTCACTATTCCGTTACGGGTAATTCATATTTGTTACTATTTGTGTTGTTTGTAAATAAAAGTTTTTTTTATAAAAAAACTGAACAGTTCTTTAATATAGCTTGATACGCTACAGTAGCTTTGTATTAACAGGGACGCCGCGAATATAAATTATTGGGAGAGGGAAAATTCCCGTTTTGCCGAATGAAATTCCTAATTTTGTGGAATCATAAATAAGTGCCTGCACTTATCCTTACATATAATAACAAAGCATCAGAAGTGGCACAAAAGATGAATATTATAAAGATGTATAAGTTATAAATAACATAACTGTTAACTTTTCTTATTTCACACGGAAGACTATATTTCAAGTGGTAGCAAGATTTATGTTTTGATATTGCATTTTTTTGTATAATAAATTTGATTGAAAATGTTCCTGATTATCAATATACTTGATTAAAACAACTAATTATTGGTGGGATTTTAGGTGCTGATGAAATTTCTGCTTACTGTTATTGTTACAATTTTTATTTCACTACCACTAAAAAAACATTTTAAAAAAGTGCAAGCGTTGACAGATAAAAAATAATTATGATTTCTTTGACATAATATCAACAAACAATCCTATTTTTTTCAATGTAATCTACAATCAACAGTCATATTTACAATTTATACCTTAAATGCAATAAAACAGTTTACTAACAGTTATAAGGGAATAGATTAGCTATAACCAAAGTGAAATAGTTTTGATGTATAAAAAACAATAGAGCTCTTAACAATTTCTTTTATTTATTATTCGAAAGGAGAACAATGTGATATTTAAATCAATAAACATGAATTTAAATGTATTGAAATTTTTTCTAATAGATTTATTTGTCAAATTCAAAAAAGTAAAGTAAAAAGCCGTAATCTTTCTAGTATGAAATGTATACTAGAATGTAATTTATATGCTTCAATAAAAAATATTAAATTACTTACTTACTTAGCTCTTCGTGCTGAACTGGTGCTTAAGTCCTCTAGTCAGGGGCGGATTAAGCGTACGCGGGGCCATTAAAATTTTTGGGGCCTTAAGATTACATTTTTTTCTCGTATATTTTTCATTTATTCAAATATAAAAGTATTTATGTATCTTTTCATTTAAGAAAGCATATGTAAAATAAAAATAAATAATAATAAATTAAATTTTAATTTATTTTATTAAATTAGAACTAAAAAATAATCATAACATTTTGAAAAATCATTGTTTTTCTTAATTTTTTAAAATTTATTTTCAAAAAATCACTATAAGGGGACCCCTAATCATTAGGGGCCCCAGGCCATGGCTTAGTCTGGCCTAATGGGTAATCGGGCCCTGCCTTTCGGCCTTTTTCTCCACACATTCCTGTCTTTGGCCAGGCAACGCGTTTCTTCCCATCCAGTTAATCCTGCTCTACTCAGATCTTCCTTAATGCATCTTTGCCATGTTAGTCTCAGTTTCCCTCTCTTTCTCTTTCCTTCAGGCACCCATGAACTTGCAACATTTGAAGGATTCACAACATGTTAGTTTTTTCCACAAATATCTTTCTGATTCAATGATTTTATACATAATTATTCTGATCAATAAATAAAACAATTAATGAATGAGTGAATAAATAAATGCAAAAAAGAAATGAATTAATTTGAAGCTAAGATAGGATGATAATAATTGTTAGTTGATAGATAAGATAAGATGAATATAATTGTTCTCTATCCCCAAAACCAAATAATAAATACTTTAAAGTCTGAAGTGATACTGGATTGGAGATCGATCGTTTCTCTGATTCAGGTCAAAATTACGATCAGTGCATGAATGAATGGATGTATGAATGGGTCCGCCCTATAAACGAGTGAGACGTATAGTGTGGCAGAAGTCGAATTCTTGGCCATAGATGGCGCCTCTGGAAAACAAGAACAATCGCACTCCCTCTGCCTAAAACAGGCATACATCAACAACAAGTGATACTGTAAATCTCTTCGCGTACAACCTTTCAGAATTGCATGTAAAACGACAAAATTTTTAACTTTTATATATTTCGAATATAATTCGAAATTTAAGGAAAAAAAAAGAGAGAATTTTTTTTTCCTTTGGTGGTCGGCAAACCTCGTCGAATACGGAATAGAAATACAATATTCTGTAAATCGAGCCCCCTCTTTAAAATAATTCCATTTGATAAATACATGGCCTATTTAAAACGATGTAGAATGATTAAATGGATTCTTAAAATGATACTTGTGCAGATTTTTTTTCATTGCTGTAAGTTAAATAAAAGTGTGTATTTTAATAATTTATTTGTGTTTTTTAAAACGAGAGAGAGAATGAAATTACGTTTATATGCCGGATAGCCAGACAAAATTTGCCGAAATGTGAAAATCTTTGGCAGGTCACAGTGACCTCCCCGGACCTCCCATCCCAGTTCTCCTGAGTATCAATCACAGTATTCTTCACATAAGCAAGTTATTTTATCTGAAGTTTATATTCAGGTTCAAAATTAAATTATAACAAAGTTAAAAAAATGAGCCATACATTCAACAGCAGTTAAATATTATGTAAAATTAACATGTCTAAAAAAATTGGAAATTTTAATAGAGTATTTTAAACTAAAAAAAAAAGAAATATTATTCATTTTAAAGAGCAAATAAAAGAGCTGATCATTTTTCAATTCAGACAAATAAATCGATAATCAGACAAATAATAAATGGCACCTTAAAACTTAGTGATATAAAACCTTTTGTTATTAAAAACAATACATTCTTCAATGAAGAAAAAAAAAAAGAATTTACTGTCGAACACCAATAAATATAAAATTTCGATTGATAATTGCTGAATCCCCGACAAAACATAAAGTAAATAAGCAATAAGCCAAATATATCAGTATTAATTAACATTACACTATCATGCACACTTCTGAAAGTCGCAAATAAAAAAAGCTAAAATAGTTCCAATATATTTTTATTTTTACTTGTGAATTTTTACTTAAATAGGATCAGTAAAATAAAGAAGTTAAAGCTTAGAAGTTAAATTCATCAACTATACTCGCTCAGTATTATTTAGATCCAAAAATGATGCTATTGATTTTTGATAGAGGCTAATGCATGGTAATCTAGTCTACCACAATTAGGCATTTAAAATTGGTTTCGCTTAGTTAAAAATAATTAATAAGAAAATCTGTGTTTAAAAAATCATAATAAGAAATTAACATTTCTAAATGCTCTAAAAGCATATTGTTTTTGTCGGTATTTTGTACAAAATTTCAGTAAAATTCTTCGTAAATAAAAAAAATTACAGCTTTGTTTTCTTTAACGCCAATATTGACCTCTTTCTTTGCTTCTTTTGCTACCTAGTGCACCTAACCAACTTAAAGAAAAACCCAGTTTCTATGACAACGGCTGCAATCCGGACCACCTGCTTTTCGCACTAGTGTCAACTTGAGGTGAAACGGAGTATAATTCGGTTTGAAAATTTTGCTACAAATTCATTTAAGAATGCATAGACAAAAGTTCGTGTAATTATGCGACATGACAAACGAAAATGATTAATATAGAATGATGCCATATCAAAATCAAAACAGAAGCTCAGATATTGATAAAAGGTTTTAATCCTAACAGAAAGTGCTTACTATTTCTTTTGTTCGATAGAAAGCAATTGAAACACGAATTTCACTGGAAGTAAATTTGGCGGAAAGCTATGCTGCTGAAAACTTTATGACTTATATATTATAGTTTTGCACAGCAAAACAAAATATAGCGTACTGTTGAACAGTGGACACCTGAAAGAGCGGTCACTTTTACGGTTCTTCTAATGTAGAGATCGATAGATGTTTTAACTAGATATTATACTACTTAGCTGTTATATAGAATTTAATACGTTCTGCTTTCAGTATTTAATCCTCTTATTTCAACGATTATGATCTTGATAATGGAAATTGCTTTCAAAATGATAAAACTTGACAATCTATCAAAGTTATTATCGATCACAGTTCATTGAGATTCACCCTTCTCAGATATGACTTTGTATGAGAAGATTTCGTAAACATAAAGGTGCTTTGAAGTATTCTAAATTTGAATATTTAAATGTTTCCCCTATTTTCAAAATCAAGTAATGTATGGACATTTTTCAATGAAGAAAACTTTATAACTTGATTTTTCAAGAAATGCCATTATTTCTATTTTGACCGCTCAAGAAAGTACATACAGATTGTTTTAACGTGTTTTCTTTTCTGATTTGTCATGAAATGGCACATAGTCTATTGTGAATTAACAGGAAATGGCACATAATCTATTGTGAATTATCAAGAAATGGCACATAGTCTATTGTGAATTATCAAGAAATGGCACATAATCTATTATGAATTATCAAGAAAGGGCACATAGTCTATTGGGAATTATCAAGAAATGGCACATAATCTATTATGAATTATCAAGAAATGGCACAGAGTCTATTGTGAATTATTAAGAAATATCATACAGTCTATTTTCACCTGTGAAGATATGGCATACATTCCTTTTTTGATCTGCATCTGTGAGGGTTATTTTCTTCATAAAATACATTCGAAAAAAATTTTGCTTAAAAAAAAAAAGGCAAATGTTCTTTGAAACGTCGTAGTGGTTAATTAAAATACGATATTCCCTCGTTTATACCACAAGTGTGGGGATTTAAAAAAAAATGGATAAATCCTAATGGATGATATATTAAGGCCAATTTCTATTTAAGAAGAGCTTAATTTTTTTACCTTTTAAATGATATGAGCATACAACTGTTGCTCGTACAAGCAGTGTGAATTTTTGAAATATGAAAAAAAGAACCGATTTCGCCCCTCCCTACGAACACCAAGTTTTATTTACAGAAAAAAATTGTTGCTCTCTTGTTTGCTTAGTAATAATTTTATATTTTATTTCCAATGAGCTGCACAATCGGTCTTGCCGATGAGCAGACCTAGTGCGTTCTCCAGAGGTGGTATCCACTCTTTCAGGACCACCACAATGGGTGAGATACCGTTGGTCATGTTAATTTGGACGTCTAGTTTCTTCCCCACTTGATGGCAGCACCGAGACTCTATTTGGATGCTAAAGTGCACTAGGAATTTTTTAATTTTGCCGGAAATGCCAAGAGCCAATAAGGCACTCCAGGGAGCTTTTACATGCCGCATAATCATACGACATGGCCGGTGAGGATTTTCTGCTTAGAAACATAAATAAAAAAGAAACATAAATAAAAAATTAATAAAAAATGAAAAGAAACATAAAAAATCACCAAGAAACATAAATAAAAAATTACATGAATTATAGGATGTAGTTTTTTTCCATAAATATTTTTAATTTAAATGACAAAACTGTTTAAAACTTCGTTTTTCGATGTTATTTCTGTAAGGACAAAATGAAGTACTGGACCATATTAGAGATTTAATATATATATATATATATATATATATATATATATATATATATATATATATATATATATATATATATATATATATATATATATATATATATATATATATATATATATATTAAGTTCCACAGCAAACAGTAAAATTTTACTACCAAAACAACATAAACCAATGAAGAAAGATATAAATCTTTATATTTTCTCTTCTTCCAAATCTTTTCCCATAATACGTAGAATAGCGAATCAATAATACGACAATGGGTAAATACAAGAACAAGAGCCTTTCAATTTTACTTACATTTATTGTTATAGTTTATTCATCTCGAAAATCTATTAAAATTTTCTTTTTGGGATCTTGTTTTACAGTGAAGAGCAGAATAACATACAGCTTTACTTTCATTCTTGGAATCCTCTTAAATAAAAATGATTGTTTGTCTGCCTGCCCCGGGTAATCTCCTGTGCCACATTCGCTTTTTTTGGAGTTAAATGGCTTCTAACGATTACTAGAATAAAAGTCATAGTTCGTAATATACCAGTGTCAGCAGCAGTAATAGATTGCAAAACATCTGTCATTTCTGTGATAGCTGCTTGCGTGTTAATCTGCTGAAAATGTCATTTGAGGGTGCTTCTTTTGCTGTCTGTACTGTAAGAGTCGTAAAAAATTAATCTAAGTAAGAATATTGCATTTAGGGTGGAGACTTTGTACTAACTTTCGATGATGTGCTAATCAATTGCAAGGACAGTAGTCATAACTCTGAAAGCAAAACTAATGTGAATAATGCTTGTTCTGACAATTTCAGTAAAATAGGTTAGAATAAATGAAACAGTCCGAGCCAATGATGAAACAATAAAATCTAATATTGGTTTGTAATGTAGTTTTTCTTTATTGCAGCGAACTTTATTGAACGAACTGTATTGCTGTTTAAAGGGATGCTTGTTTGCATTGCTAGGTTCAAAAACAAAAGCTTTTTTTTGACATTCTCGGACTGATTTGTTTTGCCTTCTCCTAAAAAACTTTTTGAAAAAAATAGATAATGAAAGTGAAGTATCATTTTTTTTTTTAAATTTAAAATTTGTGTGCATTTTTCACTACAATAGTTTTTACAGTATTACGTTTTAATTGATTTTGAGACTACAAATTATGGAACACATAGTCCCCCCATTTAAGATGCTAGGAATATTTATGGCCATTTTGAATGGCATGCATTTTGAACAACTTTTTTTTCAAACGCGCTTATTGAGTAACTTCCATTTCCTTTAATGTGCAATTTACGCAATGTCCAGTCCGGGATAGCCTGGTCGGTAGGGTGCTGGGCCAATGTCCGAGAGTTCGTGGGTTCCAACTCCGCCTGCCGAAGACTCCCCATGTAGTGAAGTGACTGATGCACGTTAAATCTGTCGAGTCGCAAAAGTCCTCCATGTTCCCGTAACAAATCAATGCCTCTGGGGGTACTGGATTGGAAATCGATCATTCTCTGATTCAGGTCAAAATTACGATCTGTGGATGAATGAATGGATGTGTGAATGGGTTCGCGCTATAAACGGGTACGACGTATGGTGTGGCAGAAGTCGAATTCTTGGCCATAGATGGCGCCACTGAAAAACAAGAACAATCGCACCCCCTTTGCCTAAAACAGGCATACGTTAACAACAACAACGCAATGTCCAAAACAAAAAATCTCTATCTATAAATGGTCATTAAAAAATGCCCTCTTCAACATATGTAGGTTTTTTTATGCTATTCTTTAACAACAACTATGCTTGTAAAGATTTCTTACAGGTTTTATTAAGGCTCATTAAGATGACCTCCACGACTTAATTATAATTATAACATAAAGAAGCAAAGGGAATTTCTTACAGTCATGATTTTCTTTAAATTCGTGTAAAGGCTATTTTACTTACTTTCACATACAATATTTAACAATTTTTACTAACTAAATTAGAGACATGACCCTAAATTAGTACTTAAAGATTATTAAGATTATTAAGTACATTGAATGTTCTTATAGCATCATACTCTCTAACACATTATGCTTTCAAATTGCTTTATTACTATCATTAACATCATATTATTAATAATATCAGGTGCTCTTTTCTAAAATAGCAGCCCCTGTCCCTAAATGAAGAAATAGATGATAATTTTAAAAGTTGAAATGTTAGGTCGAATATTATTTAATCTCATATAACATTAGTTTCTAGGTTTCAGTCTGGCGTTTTCTAGCACGGCAATATTATATTGCATCTATCTGACGTTAAATAATATTATTGTATTGACTAGGGCCTTTTGACGCCTTAAAAGAGCACATAACAATGTTTAATTTTAAACGATTTTAAATATAAATATCAACTCAATTCTAAATCATAATATTGATTGTAATCATATAAGATAAGCCCGATTTCAGTTGTAACGGAAATTACAGGACTCATTAAGGATTCATTAAGCTTTTAAACAAAGCTTGATGAAGCTTTAGTCGAACAATCGTTTTTTCTGAAAGTGGGTTCACATAAAACTTAATAGCAATCACTAGCAACTAATCTTTTAAGTTGTTGTTTTTGATGACCTAGCAACGAATCACTAAAAATGGTGAAAATACTTATAAAATCGATCCGCGTATTCGATTACTTAATGCGTGTTTTGTTTTACCATCTGCTGCAAAAATTTTCCGATATCCAATGTTGATCTACCACATATTTTCAGAACGCAAATCTGAAAAAAAAAATCTTTTGCGCATTTTTAATTAACAATTTTTTATTAATCCTTGTTTAAAATGATTCAGCTATTACGTAAGCTTTTTGGTGATTTTGACGTCATACTCCGTTGTCAAGAAATGACATTCTCTTTAAATGTCATGTAATATTTGAACGCCCCCTTAAACATTTTAAAGAAATTTTGTTACTTTGAACTGAAAGTTTTATTTGAAATAAGTTTTAAATTATCTTCATGTATTTTAACTAGGAAAATGAAAGTGCTAGAAATTTTACCAGTTCATAATTCCTAAAAATCACATCACTCTGATTTTGGAAAGATTAATATTATTATTTAAAAAAATAGCGGTTTTGTTTTAATAATCCAGTGACATGTTTATAATTTAAATACTGAATTTTCACCAATATGGAAACAAAATAATTTATTGTAGGTAAAAAAAAATAGCTCAGTAAAAATAATTCCACATGGATATGAACTATTTTTATGTCAGCTAGTTTGACTACAGTGTTAGGAATTCCGGATCAAATTGCGGTAAAAAGTACTTGCACCCGGAATGCAGTATCGGTAAAATTCCTTTTACTGTAAAGTTTTATGCCGTAATTTTTAGAGTAATGCATGTTCATTTAATTACTGCGATTCACTCGTTTTGCTGTAAATATTATTATTAAAATTAACCTATATCAGATTTTTCGTTCCATAAATCAAACATCTTAAATACTTTTTCATTCACTTTTGACTGATTTTCATTCTCTATGTTGCAGTTTCACAAAGATGCATAAGGATACGAATTGTTTGTTTTTATGGTACACATTGGTACACTATGCTTTATAAATAGTTCATAGTGAGATTGCACATGATGGTGCATTGCATACTACGAGACACCCACATAGCGAATTAATTAGGGTTAAACACTAATTAAATCAAAGTGCATTTTTTTCAAAGAATTCGATTGTTTTCCCCGCATTTACAAATTAAGCTTTTCATTGAAAAAAGGAAATTAAAAAAGAGCATTTCAGAATATACGAGGAAATGAAAACTATTCTCTATTATTGCTTTGTTTCCGCAAGCTGCCAAGTAAAGAAATTTATTAACCACAATCAATACTAACTTTTATTTAGCGTTTTTCTTTTAATATTTTTCAACCTAAGTGCCTTTCATTCAGAAAACAATTTCAGAGAGTAAATGAATTCTGCGAAAGAGATTGCGAAACTATGTATTAAAATTAAATATGACTTAAATAAGAAATTTACCATGAACTCAATAATTTTAAAAATCTTGGAAGCTTTTTCCAGTTAGTTTTCCAGCAGCTACCCCGCCTATTTTAATGATCAAAAATCCAAATCTATTGAGAAAAAAAAAACTTGTTAATTCAGACAAAATACGGTTTTGTGTCCCTAATTGATAGTTAACTAATAATAATTAGTAAGTAACTAGTAACTAAAGTAAGTAAGTAAGTAATAGTTAACTAATAATAATTAATAATAATAGTTAACTAATTAATAAATTAGCATATTTGATATAATCTTTTTATACTATTAAGACTTAGTATGGAAAAATCCGATAATTTGAATAAAAGTTATTTAAGATGATATATTTTTATTTTGTGGTCACTTTATTTGAATCCAAAGAGGAAATGGAATTATAAGTTGCAGATTCAGACCGCAAACTCAACTGACGTGACATGTAGCCAGTGGCGGATCCAGCGTTAGAGTCATAGGGGTCATGATCCCACCCCCGCAAATTGAAAAACAAGTAAAAATAAGAATTTTTTCAATAGTTTACAAAAGAAATAATATATTTCAAAAATTATTTAAAGGGGCATATACACCTATGTAGGTCGGAAAAATCGATTTTTTCCCCCATCTAATTATGTTTTTCACTGTTTCAAGACTTGTTAGCAGGACTTGAAATGCCCAACGATCTTTCCAAGATTATTAATGCGTGTGACATCGATTTGTACCCATCAATCAATATGTTGTTGAGAGTTTTAATAACTAAGCCAGTTAGTGCAGCAACAGCAGAACGTTCCTTTTCAACTCTTCGACGTCTCAAAACTTTGCTTACAGCAACTCAAAACTAAGAACTATTAAATGGACTCGCATTATTAAACATTCATCGAAAAATTGATTTGGATGTTGAAAAACCATTGACAGATTTGCCTAAGTTTCTAAAAAACGCATTACATTTGTTATTTAAAGATGTTGAATACTTGAATTATTCATCTATTGTTCTATCGTTCATTATGAAAAAAATAAATGAGAAGACTAGCATTAAAAAACCCAGTTTTTTTTTTTCAAAAAAATATTCAAAAAATAATTTTTATAACAAAAATTTATTGTGGGGAAGGGGGGAGAATCTGAGTCTATGACCCTCCCCAGGAAAAAGTTCTGGATCCGCCCCTGCATGTAGCAATTGTATATGTTGCCAGCAAAATTGGATAACTGGCATTGTGCGCAATGTCGAAAATTGTCCCACTGTGTAAGAAATTATTAAACATTTATCGCATTGCCTAGGCATTGCTGACAATTCTAAATGCCAAAACGGCATTATGAGGCCGCTTATTTCATATTTGTAATTAATATGATTTATGATTTATTAACGTTTGTTGAATTCAACTTTTTTGTGTAACAAGTAAGATCATATTTTATTTTGTTTTCTTTAAAAAAAGAAGTTCAATTTTAATAATCGACATGCATTATTAAAAATCACTTGATTAACCAGGATAATAAGCCGTCTAGAATGTGAGAACCATTGTCCGGTATTCCCTAAAATATTGTTTATAGTAAATGGGCATTATTAATAAAAACCAAATACGTTGGTCAAAGTGAAGTTTTTGTTTCACAAATTTTTTTTTATTGAATTAAAGTTTATGGTACAGTACGTAAAATATCACCCTGAATAACTTTTGATCTACTGAGTGGATCTTCACGTTCTAGTACTCAATCGTTTGAAGGGGTGACTTGAAATATACTAATCAGTTAATGCATATACGATAAACTAGGAAATCAGACACAAAAATGTATTTTCTCTGAATAAACATACCTTTTTTTCTAACGGATTCAGATTTCTGACCCCCAAAACATTGGGGACAGCAGCAGTCTGGGAAACTTTTTAAGAAACTTTTACACACAATTATGAAAATCGTTCATCCAAATATAATTTCATGCAGCAAAAAAAAAACATTTTATAAGTATTTATTATTTTTTCAATTATTTTATTTAAAAATAGTCGAAAATATTTTGAATTGATAAATATACCATTTTTCACATCATTTCAAAGAATGTAATTTTTTTTTGGTAAAATCCACACTTTGAGCAAATTCGGTCGAATGGTTCCTGAGAAATCGAATATTAAGGCCAGCAGTAGTTTTGAAATTCAAATTCTCTGGAACTATTCGACCGATTTTGCTCATATTTTACATGATTTCAAATAAAATTACATTCGCTAAATTTATGTAAAGAATTACAATTACAATTCAAAACCTTACGTAAAACCTTACCACTCGAAATATGTTCGACCATTATATAATAAAAAAATAATAATAAGTAATAATTATTCATTGAAAGCCACTTTTTGCAGGGAATTATGTTTGGATAAACGAATTTTATAATTGTGAGCAAAAAATTTTCAATTCGCGTAAGAAAGTTTCGAGATATGGGGAAATATGCAAAAAAATAGATTTAACGTTCAGGAGACCGAACTTTTGGCCGCTCTCCTGATCAAACTATTTAGACCATATTTCCCAATTTGCGACTACCTCCTGTATCTTAGGGGTAAGAAATCCGAATTCGTCAAAAGAAAGGTACGTTTTTGTGTATGATTTTTCAACTTAAAATATCGTCTGCACTAATCAATTAGCATTTTTAAGGTAATTTCCTCTCACCAATAAGATTGAGTCCTGGAATGTGCAGATTCTATCAATAGATAAAAAGTTATTCTGGGTGGTTCATTCATTTTTTGACGCACTGTACATTAAAAAAAAGTATTTTTTAAAATAAAAAAATTATACGTCATTTATTTCTACGTCATACTTAGCCTAAAGACAATATGTCATTGTAAACAATACTTAGACGGAAAATAAGCAAAGCATACAACATTATTATCATGTTTCACACTTTGTCTAAAATCACCATGCATTGTATACAATTCCAGCATTACATACAGTGTTTAGCCTATGTATTAAAATCGTTGATTACGAAACACTTTCTATGCATCCTAACATATATAGTATAAAATATTAGAGTAAATCATGGTTTCTTTCTAATTTATATATGAAATAATGAAAATGAAATGAAAAAGCCCAAACTCTTGATCATTAAATAATTATTTATTACTCAGCACTCTCTTTTTTTTCAGCTATTAATCAATTTATTTTTTTCTATCACAAATTTAGTTTCAGTTTCCTTAATCGAAAATTTGTTTCGTCTAAAATTGGCTCTTTAATTCAGCTCTTCTTAAGATTGTAGCTTTATTAAAGAAAGAAGAGCTTAAGTTTAATAATCGAAATGTTACAATCAGAAAAATATTTGGGCAAACTAATAATAAGCTTGTTATGAAAACTCGGAAAATATTTGGAAATAATACATTAGGAATTTACGTTTGATTCGGTTGTTCAAAAACTTCTTATTAGTCTTCAATATTCGACATATGAACTGATCTAAATTCCTCTGGATAATTGAAAGGGAATTCTATGCATAAGACTTAATTCGGAAAAGTATTGTTCCCAATTAGACAAAAGGACCAAAATTGAACATAAAAAACTACCAGAAATAGCGAATAGTAAGGAATTTTATTACATAATTAACACTGGATTGCCTAAGGAAGTCATTTTGACTGCTTTTAATTTCAATTAGAAAAATAATGAGGTATGTAATGACACAATTTCTTAGAATTTCGTACAACATATAATTTTCTTATTGTTAATATTTACTAATAACTTGTTATGTAACTGTAAATAATGTGAAAAATATTAAAAATTAACTTTAAACAAATTTCTTTACATATTACATTATTCTTTTACAATTCAGTCATTTTGACTGCTTTTGGGCAATATAGGTATATTCTATATTTCAGTCTTTCTAGTGTTAACAACCACTTGATTCAGTTGTTCATGTATATAGAAGTTTTCAGTTATATAAGTGCTTACCAAAATTAAAATGGCTCGATTTCGTTTTATTTTCCTATAAATGTATCTCAAAATTCAAATGACACGTTCCATATTCCTTCGTTTCAACTTTCTTAAAACTTTGAAAAATACACCAGACAACCAATATTTCTTCTATAAAACACCGTTCGGTTTATTCCAAGAAAACAATTATCGTTTCCTTCTTGAAGTTTTAGGAAGGAAAAAAATTTGATAAGTCATTTTGTTCTGAAAGAAGAGCTTAAGGGGCAAAAAGAAATTTAAAAAGCCTAAGGCAATGCTTCCCGTGTCAAACAATTAAAAGTTTTTGGAAACATAATATTCTATTTAATTTTTTTTTCTTCTTAATAATTTGTGAATTTGATATCGAAAAATAGCATGCCCGAAACTCGTCAGACAATTGTACTCTATTCTGGAAGCTGGATTTATGTGACTTCAAAATCAGAGAAATATTCGATTTGTCTTTGATAACAAATAATTATAATATTTTTTTTATTCTTTAAAGGTGTTTCAGATTTTTTTAGGTAATCATTGCTACGTCATATAATAAACCCTCAACTGACACTGATGCAGATTAAATTTTGATAGGTGACCTTAATCTTGATTTCGGCACGGAAGATAGTTGAGGTTTACATCTCAGTTCATATTTCTTAATTTATCACTCGATACTTAACTCTTCATTAATATTAATTCATGTCCTGTAATTAGATTGATACATTTTTCAATGAGGAGACAAGCTGAAGCAATTATGCTGCTTACTTCAAGGGTAATTTATTTCCATTAACCAGGAAATGAGTGAGAATTATAAAATTCCAGTTATCAATTATCGATGCTTTGGGCAAGAGTTATATCTCACAACACCTAATCCATGTCATTGTGCGTTTACGGTGGATGCTAGTGAATAAATAAATAGAAATAAGCCGGGAGAATTTATTAATTAATTTATGCGTCCGTAGGCTACTTAACACACAAGGAAATAACGGACAAAATGAACACCTCTAAAATTCGGTGAAGTTTTACAACACTCTTCTTTAATCAGAAGAGTTATTAAAATATTTAACAATTGTGAGTACAAGTGCGCCAAAAGATAAACAGACCACTCTGTATAACTGAGATCCCTATGATCGGATCTTCACGTTCTAGGACGCAATCTTAATGTTTCAAGGGGTTGACTTCAGATATGTTAATTAGTGCAGACGATATTCGATATTTTAAGTTACGAAATGAGACATAAAAACTTATTTTATTATGTTTATTCAGAGAAAGTACGTTTTTGAGTCTAATTTCGTTACTTAAAATATCGTCTGCACTAATTATTACCAGAATTGAGATCATCCCCATGAACCTTTTAGGATTGAGTCCCAGAACGTGAAGATCTGATCATTTGATCGAAAGTTATTCAAGATGGTCTGTTGTGTGTTTTGCACACTGAGCAGTCCGCAAAAAAAAAAAAAAAAAAAAAAAAAAAAGATATCACCCTGAATAACTTTTGTTCTAATGATCGGATTTTCACGAACTAAGTGTCAATCTTAATGGTTCCTGGGGGTGACTTCAAATATGCTAATTAATTAGTGCTAACTATTAATTAAGATACGAAATCAAACACAAAAACGTACTTACTCTGAATAAACATATATATATTTTTTACATATTTGGAATCTAGACCCTTGAATTAGGGGGGGGGGGGTAGACGAAATCTTAAAGAGATTTCGTCGTAAATTGGGTTGCAATAAAGGTTTATATTTTTGGCGATAGTCCAAAAAACCGCCAAAAAATGTCGCCTGCGCAAATGAATATTTTAAGATAACCCATTGACTAATGCAAAAGAGGAATGCTTAATTTTACTAGGTTGCTACGCAACCAATCTCTGACTGTAAAAAAAAATTTAAATAATGTTTTGTGATTGATCAGAGAGGTTTAATTAATTGTGAATAGAAAACATCTCAATTTTTAAGTTAATTTCTGCCCAAAAAGCAAAAAAAAAAAAAAAAAAAATTTAATCTCCTTTGAAGAGAAAATTTGAATCGATTTATAAATTATTTATGATTTTCTAAGTTTTTACAATTTAAATACATGAAATTTTTATCTGATATTATTTAGATTATGTTATTTTTACTATGTTTATTCGAGGATTTCATACTAAAATCAAATTAACATAACTTATAATAGCTATATACAAAATTTTTGGGATAATCATTTTTACAGCTTTAATCGAGTCTTCTAGGCATGAAAGTTTGAAGGAAAAAAAGTGCTTGAAAAATAAAATGTAGATTGTATAGTAATTCTAATGCACATTCACAAGGTTTTTTATAATTTACGATATTTCTTTTTTCTATAACTCAAGGAATTGATTAATGTTTAGTGGCATTTTAAAAACATTGAAATATGTTATGTTTAAGAATAAGATATTGAAATAATATGTTGCATATTGTATGATTCATT
This sequence comes from Parasteatoda tepidariorum, assembly GCF_982258835.1. Taxonomy (NCBI): domain Eukaryota; kingdom Metazoa; phylum Arthropoda; class Arachnida; order Araneae; family Theridiidae; genus Parasteatoda; species Parasteatoda tepidariorum. The sequence goes on along the minus strand of NC_141761.1, from coordinate 47,236,621 downwards.
GTTTAAAAAATCACTTCATTATGCTAGATATTTACGTTACATGGTTTTCTTTGGATAAAGATGATTAGTAAATAGCATCCTCATGTTTACCTAAGAAAGAAAAAGTACAAAAGCACCTCCACTGGTAGTTTTTCCTTACTGAAGAATTCTTTGAGATATTACAGAATCAGTCACTGCTATGTATTTCATTGGAAAAAGCTATTCATGAAATGAAACGATGACCGATGTTTCTACCCATGGCTAATTAAAAATGCTATCAAATTCCCTAATTTGCTTCTTCTGGATAGGTATAAATCTCATATCAATTTGAAACTGAGCAAGTTTTGTTCATCAAAACAAATTTTCTGGTTTAGTTTTCTACCTAATTCATGGAAATCTCCCGTTAGATCTTGAAAACAAAAGAATTGTAAAACAATATGTCGAGAAAATTTTACATCCATTTTTAAATAAGACTTTGAGGCATCAACTAATGAAGTTAAAATTCTTTTATGAAAAGCGTATTTTCCCATTCGATGTAGAAAACGTTTACTTTAACAAATGCATGTGAAACAGACACCAAGAGTTAATGAGCAAGACAGCTTATCAACAAAACACATGCTTCGAGAGTAACGATGCACTATTTCTTCAGAAGCTTGAGAAGGAAATCTCACAAGTTATGTTGCAAATTTTTAAAGGAATATTGACAGAAAAGTTCAATCTCCTAAATATCCAATAGCCTGTTCTTTTCTCAATATATGGAAGAATTTATTTCAAAAAGAACATTTGGTTAATCAAATTTTGGCACTGAAGATGAAACAACTAACATTGATAATGAATGCATCTTGAAAACTGATTTTGAGATAAGTCCTCTTGAGGCATTGTTAGCTGCAAAAACATTTGGTTCCATAAGTAAATGGTAAGTACTGTTGAAGACCCACTAGATATAAGTCAGTGAGAGATGGATTTTACTCAAACTTCGAAACTCCTTTTTCTCATTTATTATCCAGTGAGGAATTCTAGAAATGGTACTGGAAAATCAAAAGAAATTTCGAAGATACAATTACATTGGCCAAAAATTTGGAAAAAAGAGGATGGTTAAATCAAAAGAAAAAGAAATAAATTACTTTTTTGCATTAACTTCAGAAAAAGAACGAAAATTTAAAGAGATTGAAAGAGCTGAAAAAAAAGTTAAAGCAGAAAGTATGACGAAGAGAAAAAATACTTAAAAAGATTTTAAAAAAAAGCTTAAAAAATATGGGGAAAGGAGTAAACAAAAAAGTGATCTAATTATAATAATATAAAAGAAAAACATCATCGGATTACACAATGATAAACGCTCATAATTTAGAACGGACTATTAAACTGTGAGAAAAAAAATTAAAAACATTTTTTTAAAATTATGTATTCGAACAAATTTTACTTTCCAATCCATGACTGAAAAAAAGTAACATTTTCCACGTTAACTGTGGTTATATGTTTCAATTCCAAGAAAAATCTTGTTTTTAGACATCTGTGTGGCCTAAGGATTCCTAACGAGCATCAAACATTCTCAAAATTAAGTGTTCATTCACTGGAAAATTTAGTGTTTATTCAATGTAAGAACTGTTCCTTCACTTGGTTATCTTACTACTTATTATTTAAACCACCAAAAGCTTAAAACAATATTATGTAAGTTATCTAATTTTTTTTTGCATAATTTGCATTTGATAACAAATTTGTCGACGCCATCATTTAGCTAAAATTACAATTTTCTTTTTTTAAAGGCAAGCTAAGCTTAAGTGTTCCTTCACTGGTTAGTTTACCTTATAAGATGTTAAGAAATTTGCGATGTTGTGAGAGATGCTTAAAAATGTTAACTACGTATTTTTATTAATATATATAAAATATATATTCAAGAAATTGATGAATATTTTATTCCAAATTTATTCATACGTATGTATATTATTAAAATTGTATCAGTTATTGAGAAAAAGAACTAAAAAATAAAAAATAATCGCATTATAGAAGCACAATCTGTTGTATAATCATATTCTATCAGAAGCATGCTTGTATAAAACTCCATATTCGCTGAATAAAATGTTTTTTATTCAATAAAATGTTTTATTCAAATTTCTTTACTAAATTGCAAATAGATTTTTAGACGACTAAAAAAGAAACATCATATTTTATAGCTTAAAAAAAATAAAAATAAAAAGATTAGCAAACGATTATTAGCGAAAAAAATATTAATGAAATTTTACGCTACGCGCGCGAAGTCAAGTTGCTCGCAAGTTTATCACATTTTAATATTAATCGCCTCATTTAATTATTTCTTTATTATCGCCAAATTATTTTTTTAAAAATAATTAATTTTAATTTTTCTCAGCTTCTAATATATAAAAACAGTTGAAACTTTAGATTTTTCAATTGAAAAATATGTAGATTAATATGGTATAAAAAAATCCATACCTTATAATTCAAAATTTTTTCATCCTCAATTTAATTAAATAATAAAAAATAATTAACAATTATTAAAAATTATTTTTTTCATGAAATTATCTTTGGGTAAATGAGTTTTATGAGTGGGTGAAATTTTCTTTGAATTGCTTTATTAGTTTTAAAAATATGACTAAAAACGCAAAAAGTGAAATTAACATTAAGGGGTACGAACTTTGGATCGCTCTCCTGACCAAACTACGGGAACCATATTTCCCAGATTGCGGCCATATTTCCTATATTTTGAAGGTTAAAAATCCAAATATGTAAAAAAAAATATATGTTTATTCGGAGAAAGTACGTTTTTGTGTCTGATTTCGTAACTTAATTAATAGTTAGCACTAATTAATTAGCATAATTGAGGTCACCCCCAGGAACCATTAAGATTAACACTTAGTTCGTGAAAATCTGATCATTAGAACGAAAGTTATTCAGGGTGATATCTTTTTTTTTTGCGGACTGTACAACCAATTTTAAAGTGATTTTTTAAACTTATTTTTTACTATATACATATCAGTTTTCTTTTAACTATATAATAAAATTAGTCATTTGCAAGTATATAATCAGCACACTATTTTGAAAATTCGTGCAAAAAGTTATGGTAAAAACGACAGCGTTTTTTACTTTTGATTCATAAAGTATAGAATGTAGAGTTGTATATGTGGAATAGCATATTAGATAATGGAGTTGAGGAGAGACTTTGTTGTGACATTCGCCCTCGAAATTTGTCGAATTTTTTAATGGCTGATAGTATTGGTAAAGCTCTTTTAGTTTGTTTTAAAAAAAATAGTTTGACAACGTTAAATCACGTGATATGCGAAGCCTCAAACACAATGCCCAAAATATGGTCAAAAATGAAAAACATCGTTTTCGTTTTACGCGTTGCTCACCATTTTTAATAATTACGACCTATTCTATCATTATTACCTATTCTATCGACCTATTCTATAGATTCTATCTTTTTTTTCCCGTCACACCTCGGCACATCTTGTTTTAATTTTGGGACATCTGTCACATAAAGGTATTGAACATTTGAAACTGAAATATAATCAGTGTAACAGTTAAAAAACTGGTACAAAACAACACTTTTTTTTGCTTAAAAATTCGGCAGTCAAGTAGTTTTTTTTTTTTTTTTTTGCAGTTTGTTCAATATAAACTTTGTCAAAGCATTAACTTTAAAAAATAAATAATTTTTAAAATTTTGTTTATACTACTCATTTTAGAGATATTAAAAAAAAAAAATTTTAATTAAAAAGCAGAGTAAGTCTTTTTAACTTTTTTTTCTTACATTTTATAAGGATTGCAAAACATTGCAGAGATTTAATAAGCTCCAGATATTTTTGATAAAGCTGACAAAAACAGATGCATTAATACTCTTAAGAATTACATGCGAAAATGAATCCCTCTCTTGCGCAATAATCTCTTGAAGAAAAGAGTAAAAAAAAAAAAACTTTCTTGTAGTACTTAGTAAAGAAAATAATTAAGTACATGATTTCGTTAGTTAAAAAATAATAAATTGAAAGATGCTTGTTGTGAAGAGAATAGCAGTTAATTATGCTTAACATGCTAAAGTAATGTTTTTACGTAAAGTTACATATTCAATTTTATTTTTCGAACAAATAATTCTGTTCCAAAATTCTTGTTTAATGAGAACTATCGTTAGTTAAATTATAATTTGAGTGATCTTAAACTCCTGAAAGCTAGAAAAACAGTTAATTCTGCTACAAAAGTTTCTATTTTTTAACATTATAAATGTTTAATGCTTAAGAATGCCACAACACATTCTCACGAAAACTGTCATTTTTCAGTTCATAAAATCCCAAAAAAGTAAAGTGAATAAAAAGCTCTGAAACTTTTTATATTAGTAGAAATATGTAATGGCATTATAAAGAAAGTATATATCCTATAAATTATACTTAATATTTAAATTAATTATTTTTTTAAATAAATAATTTATAATTAATTAATTTATAATAATTAATAATTAATTAATTAATTTAATTAATAAATTAATTAATTTAATTAATAAATTAATTAATTTAATTAATAAATTAATTAATTTAATTAATAAATTAATTAATTTAATAAATTAATTTATTACTTTTTTAGTTTATTTTTCAAATTAATTAATAAGTAAATTAATTATTTTCACTATTTAAAAAGTGAGGGAATGACACTAATAGTGAGGGAATGATATTTCATTTTAATACATGTTTTTATCTAAGTTACATGTACCTATAGTTTGAAAATGATAACATACTAAATATATCTAATATTTATTATAATTTAGTCTTATATATTTAATAGTTTTTGCAAGTTTGGGAAATAAAATTGGCTGGCACGATTGAGCAAAAAGTAATTTGATAATATATTCATCTTGAATCATTCCCTCACTTCAGCGTCATTCCCTCACTTTATACACTAGTGAGGGAATGACGAATTCAATAAAATTTAAAAATAACAGTTAGGCCTAATTAATTTCTGAAGTCAATCACATACAATTATATTCATACAAGAAAGCAACATATAATTATCCACTTTCTCGATGAAGTTGTATTTTATTTTACTCTAAAAAATGACATGAGGGAATGGCAAATGTAAAAAATTTTACCTGGTTTGATTCATTCAAATTTATTCCACAGCAAAGCTTCTTTAAGTTGAAGATGGAAACATACTGCAATTTTGTTCTATGATGCCAGTTGTTAACTTCTGAAGTTTTTATTAAAATAAATAAAAAAATAAAAATGTATAATTTTATTTTTATTCTTTTGTTAGCTTGCATTCTGAAGGACACTTTCCCTGAATTTTTTTTTTTTCGTAAGCTGTAAAACAAACATAAAATATACTGGGGACATGAAAATGACTGTTTTTGTGAGAATGACCCATATATGTGTGTGTGTAACATAAAACAAATCTTTTTACGTTATTTCTTAATCTGAATTCTCCTTCTTAATTTATTATTCAGAACTAAAAGCTTTCTCACACTTTATTATTCACATCTTTTAATCTATTTTTGGTTTTAAGTTATGAATTAATTAACATTTCATAGTTTTCCTTTTACTAACTGTGAGCCTTGGAATAGTCTTGGATATTACTCCCTCGGCCTATTTAATGGACCAGTTTTATTTCATTTTATAACAGTCGTTGAGCAGCCTACCCAGTTTTGAGTTTATGACCACTAATGACTCTGTAGCCTTGTAGTTTTGAACCCAATCCAAAAGATAAAGGAACTTCTGGAACAAGTATTGGGATAAATTTACCTTCGTGGAGGACTTTTTGATGGAGCTAACCCGCGTTTGCGTTACATGGAGAGGAAGACCACGAGAACCTCCCACGGTTAGCCTGACGGCAAGGGGACTCCAAACCATGATCCATCTACCACTGAGGATATTTCACGTCAGCACTGTGGTCGGTGCAAGACGGATGCGGAATTCGTATCGGCTGGGATTCGAACCCGGTTCGCCTCATTGGAAGGCGAACGCTCTATCCCCTGAGCCATCACAACTCTAACGGACTAATTGTAATTACACAGGTTTCCTTTTTTCCCAAAGACATAACATATTACGGGACTATTTTGCAAGATTTTTTCTAATTTTTATTTGGGAGCCCTTAGATTTGTGTGTCACTTGGATGTTAACTTTTCATGAATATGCTAAAATAAATATTATCTACGAAAGCTAATTCGTCACCCATAAAATAGTACCTTCAAACTAAACCACAAGTTGTAAATGTAATGTTATAAATGTAAAGGAAGCGTATTCTCAACGTTATGAATCAAATTTGTCTCTCTTATCAATCAAAAGCCCCACTCTCTTTTGTTACGAAATCCAAATCAAAAGATCGAAAAGAGAAAAAAAAATTCAAAATAAATGGGCACTGCCCCATTATTTTAGCATTAATTAGGCTATTCTTGGATTTTACTTCTCTAGTAGTGTTTAGTATGATTAAATACGATATACTTTTGATTATATTCCGGTATGATTATTTAAGATTATATGCAGAGAACAATTTTCACATTTTTGTTTCCCGTAAGAAGTTCTAAATGAGCAGTTTATTGAGAATTGATACTATTTCGTTACTTTTAGAATTTATCTGGGATTTTATTCCTTATTCGAATTCTAAGAACTGCCTAAAAATATCAATTTAAACTCATTATCATGTAATAATGAATCTTAATGGGGCTTTTAGGTCTATATTTCTTGGAATTTAATTAGTTACTGTGTAACATTAATAACTCAGTTAAAAATGTTTCTTGAAAATTACAGAATTAATACTTAACAATACATATTTATATGCCAAAATAGTATCGATCTGTGAAAATGTTCCGTTACACTATTAATAAAATATTATTTATTTAATAATTAAAATTTAGTTTTTAAATTTTTTTACTTTTATTTCATAAAAATTAATATGACAATAGTTTTGTATCATATTTCGAAATAAAAATAATAAAAATGTTTTATGAATAAACAATGTAAGTTAAAATAAAAAGCTTGTAAATATTCCTGAACCCCAGTAATAGAATTTAATATTATTATTAATGTCGTAAAAACTTCCAAACTGCAAAGTAACCGCAATATAAAGCTTTTAAATCGTTTCAATGAGTTGCATCTTTTACTGCAGTGTTTCCCAAAGTGTGGAACGCGTACCCCCAGGGATACGGGAACAGTTTAGCGGGGGTACGCGTTCTTATGCGAAATATCTTGCAACAAACGAAACTTTCACAAAATTTTATTTAAAAACAAAGCTAGGCATGAAAATTTAAGATTACGTATTTTTCTATTGGCTATTTTTTGCAGAGTTAATAGTTAATAATTAGGGGTATCAACAGCCAGTAGTGATTTTCAACTTTTGGGTAATTTTTTTACAGTAAAAAATACATTCATTTTGTATTAATGGTGCACAGCGTTACGACAAAATTTCGAAAGGGTACTCAAAAGTTATAAGTTTGGGATACACTGTTTTACTGATAAGGACTTAATCTCCTGAAATGCATATTTTAAAAACTACTTCCTTAATAATTTTAACAGATCAAAGAATGTTCCTTTACAACTGAATGTAGAAACTTGCGTAAAAAAAGAGGAATTATTTTTTCGCTTGATAACGTTTGACGGGATAAAGCTGTTTTTTCTGTCCTGAGAAGAAAAGGAATTAATCCCCACAATTTGTTGTAGTCAGCAAAAGAAACTATTTGAATCAACTAAAGCAGTGTGTGGGATACAACATCATTAACCGATAAAGACGGTAAATGAGGTTGATAATAAGTGCTCAAAAGGTTGAAACCTCCTCTATACAAGTTAATTTGAATTTTAACTCATAAAAATCACATACTTCAACATTATATAAAGTTGTATTGGCGATAGAAATGATCTGCTGGTGGCGTAGAGCAGAACTCTCTACCTATGGCAACACTTCTCATGCTTTCCCAATTAGCGTGTGGAGAGTCATAGAGGAAGGAAGTACGTTAGTTTCTCTTTTGATTTTCATGTGGATTAAAATCTTTTAAGTATGAAAACTATATGGAACTGAAAACTACATTTGACATAGCATGACATAGCTAAAGAAAAGCATTATGGAAATTTTAAAAAATATTTTTATTAAATAAAAAGGAAAAATATTAAGAAAAAGGAAAATATCATAGTACATTCCTATACAACTGAAAAGAGGAGGAGAGGGAAGGGAGAAGGGCCAAAGGCATAAGACCGGTCTCTCCCCAGATGGCGTATTCGAGTGTTGCGATTGCCAATAAATCGCGCATTTATTTCGCCAACAACACGAGCGATTAATTCTCACTTGGGCTGGATCACGCTATTGGTCGAAAATGACATCACTGTTTGGGGAAGGGATATACTGTGTATTGCATAGTATTTTGGCGACTGATCTTGATTTGGCGACAGATTTTATATTTAGTTTTCAAATGCGCTCTATTTACACGTGGTACTAATGTTGAGGAATAAAGACAATATTCACATTTTGCACAGTTTTGTGGTAATTTTTTATTAGAATCTAAGTAAGTGAAATTGAGCTATACTGCTTTTACGTCATTAGCAACTGGGGCTGTTCTAGAAATGCAGGGTGGGGGGAGGCTAGCCCAGAATTTTGGTCATTACTTTAAACTAAATTTACGTGTTGCTTGATTATGAAGTTTTTAAAATTATTCATAACTCAACTAAATTGCGATGAATGAGTAAATTTGAGCTTATGTTTATTTCAATTTTTGTTACTTCATAACTGCAAAAGATAATTCTTATGGAAAAACAAACAAACGAAAGAAAAAAACGTATTTGTAATATTACTATACATACCATCTTATATTTGTAAAAACATTCATTATTTTTATTGTTTTTAGCTTTGATGAATTTAAATCAATTCAAACATAAATATTGTCTGAAATGCTGAAGTGGACATTTACCTATCTCCCCACCCTAACGACGACATAATATTAAGTAAACATTTGCAAGGAATAAATAAATTCCGAGCGAGCAAGTGTGCATACGAAATTTGTCGCCAAACTCATACAAACACCAGCCAACAGCCACCATCTCCCTTCCCACAGTGATGTCATTTTCGACCAATAGCGTGATCCGCCCCAAGTGAGAATTAATCGCTCGTCCAACAACCATCAGTTCCTCGGTCGGTATTGTATCGATACCTCTTCTGCGATAAGTCGTTTCATGACAGTCGTTACAACAATGTAAATGGACAACTAGTAAAATTTTAATTTTGTGACGTATATAAGTTAATTCTTAACCGAGCTTGAAACCAAAACTTAAATATTTTTTTCACAATACTGCTTCATCATTGTTGTGAATATAAACAAAAACTGCTGAAGCTGTCCTGACCGGTTCCTTCCTCAAATATACATAAAGCAGAGCTTGTTACGTAATAGAACTAGTTGAACCTCTTTTCTTGCTTCGCTTCAAAGTTCACCTTACTTTTGAAGCAAACATAAACATTCTAACTGGAACAGTTACTGTTTGTCTAAGATAGGTACTCTGACCGCCACTAAGTCTGCGGTAGTCTGGTGCTATGGAAACAAGAAGAGGGCATTTTAGGGAGGGTAACTTCGATGAAGAGATCTCCTTTTCTTTTGCCGAAACCAGTCCAAAGGAGGGACCCCGCTTCCCTACTTGAAATAATCATACCTCGTTATAATAGTCACCGCCACAGCTCCAGACGAATGTCTGGCAGAGTACCTATCGTAGACAAACAGTAAAAGGCTCCTTCGTCCCATTCGTGTTGTGAATTCATCGAAAGAGTGAATTCGCCAAGAAGAGTGATTTCGTTGACAGGACATTTCAACCACAGCTCATTTCGTCAACGACAACAGAATCATTTTTGACTGTGTCAATTTATCAACATTCGTAAGTTTGAAACCTTGCACGAAACTTTTTAAGTTTTGCCAGGTTCATTTGCTTTCCTTTTTACACTTCTATGTAATTGAGGAACCTTCGAATCGCATGGGATTTACGCAACTCCGACCACGGTCGAGAGAAAAGAAGAACCTGATTGGTCAGTTTTTTGTGGGATAATAAATTTCATCAATGAGGTTCTTATTATCTCTCGACGTAAAATATATTTTACCAATTAAATTCTTATTCTTTCTCCATTGCAATCGGAAATGTGGTGATCGCATGCAGTGAAAATGGCCCTTTAGTGTATTTTTACAAACGACATGGAATTTTTGAGCTTAGCCAAAAGGAAGATAAATAGTATCGCAAGAGGCGTTTGCATGGGTAAATCGTAGCATTTGTTTATGCCATGATTCAGCTGCCAATAAGCTTCGACACACACGCGTGACGTCGCTTGCGGGTATTAAATATTATCTGAATATTAATTCAGCGTGATAATAAATCAAGCCAAATAGCTGCAATGTTAACAAGCCAGTCACAACCACGTGATTAAACGCAAACATGTAATTTCTTCGGTATTCTTCTTCTACCCAGTAGCACTTAATATTAGATAACATCAGAAAACCCGAGAAATCTAACGTTACTTTGCATAATTTTCAACTATTAGAAAGATACAAAAGATCGCTGTTTTCTCTACATTATATAACGTTATATTCTATACATAACTAATATTATCTAACGTTCATCGTAATATTATTTTGCATTGGTTTTGATGTTACATAATAGTAGATTTTATACTTGCGATTACTATCATGGCAGTTTTTTATTTTTGGAAAAAAGCATGGGGAAGATTTGGATGGAAGTAGAATAATTCGGCTACTTAATACTTTTACTTAGTTTTCTGTATTGTTATAAAGATGTAAAACGTAGAATAACAGCTTTATAATGTCATTCCATGCACTATTTACATAGCAATACAGAAATGCTAAATAAAATTATATTACCGAAATCTGCTGCACACTGTTATTATCTGCTCCTCCACGGTATTTTCTGTCGTTAATTTTTTTTTTAATGAATATTTTAAATTTAATTAAGAAATAATACTTGAATAGTTAAACTTTCATTATTAATATTACTCTTTCTTCATAAAATGAGTTTTCTGATGAATTTTATATCATTAAGTTTTTAATGTTTAATGCATAAGTTGTAATGTTTTAAGTGTTTAATTTTTAATGTATTTCTAATTTTTTTTTGTAGAAATGAGTCAATTGTATCAAAATCTCAATTGAATTTGTCAGTTTATTAAACATGTTTTATGAAACTCATTACTCTAGTCATCTTTAATTTCACAACTATCATATTTTCATATTCTGAAATTATCTAACAAAAACCACACTATATAAGTAAAAAGTTAAATTTGCATATGAATTGAGTAGAAATTTTGACTTTAAAAAAAATATTTTTATGTCATTTATTTCTACAAAAAAAACAGTATCTTTATTTAAAGATTTATAAAAGATTAAAATAAACTTATTGTTAGAATGTTTAAATAGCTTTTTTTTGTAGTAATTGAAACAATAAAGAAAATTAATTAAAAATATTCAAATTACTTACTTCCATATATTTTCTTCCACTTTTTTTCGCTAAAATTAAATGGAGAAGCATCTAATATTATAAACATTGCCAATAATATTTTTTATGATGTAACAGTAATTTTATGTGGCCACATCAGAAAGTTCTTTTTTACAATTCGATAATTATTTAATGGTATGTACTAAACATATATGGCAGTACTTTTACTTTCGTTACTTGTACCGCCGGTACAAGTAAAAAGTACGTACTTTTACTTGTACTTCGTTACTTTTTAAATTTAGTACTTTTACTTGTACTTTCGTTACTTTTTTAGGGAAAAAGTACAAGTATTTGTAACGGAAATATCGAATGAAATCGTTACTTTCTTCTAAAACTCGGTAAGCTTTCTATAAAAAAAAAAGAAATTAAATTTAAAAATAAATGCTTATGTTTTTTTAATTTATAAAATTAATGTGCAATATTAATGTGCAAATTAATGTGCATTCACAGCTAACCTCGTGTTTAAATACTTTCTGTTTCAACTTATACTGCACATTCAATTATTTTTTACTAGCTCAAAGATCACAAAGCTATCTGAAACCCCGTGTTTGCTTTGCTTATACTTGTGCTTTTAAAACGCGTTTCTAAAGAGTAAAATAATTTTAAATCAATGGTAATTTAAATAAATAAAAATAATAAATTAAAATTAAAATCAATAGATAAAATTTCATTTTCGTGCAAATCCATAAAATTTTGATACTAAAATTATATTTGATTTTAAAATTATATTATACGATTATATTATAAAATTATATTATAATATTCTTCGAATTTAAAAATAAATTAATATCCATAACTTTCAAAATTAGAAATAATTAAATAAGTAACAACAATTTTGCAAAAACATTAAAGAACATAAGAATATTATTCAATAGAATTTCAGGTTACTTTGAATTTTCGATTTCCTAGAAATGTACTTTTAAGTCGTTACTTTTTTTGTTTAGTACTTGTACTTTTACTTGTACTTTTTACTCGTTACTTTTTAAAATAAGAACTTTTTACTTTTTACTCGTTACTTTTTTTAAAAATACTTGTACTTTTACTCGTTACTTATTAAAAGTAACGTTGCCATATATGGTACTAAACCAACAATCTTAACCAAAAAATTTACGCAACATTTAAATTTCAAAACTGAAACAAATTAGTAAATATATCAAAATTAAAATTGCACAAGCCTTTAATTGCACGCGAGAATGAGACGTAGAAACATTTAAAAAAAATTACATCATCTTTTAAAAACTGCCTTTAGAATTAATGATCGAACTTTGACTACAATTAGTTACTTTTTTGAGAACGCTATCATGAAATGTTTGTTAAAAACAAACTAATTCCATTGCTCCATTTCACTGATAAGAGAATAAGCATTACAAACATAGTAAAAACAAACTAGGAGTTATATGCAAACGTCTTGAACCGGACTATTTTTACAAAAAAGAAAGAAGAAAAAAAAGAAGAAAAAAAAGGCAATAAGTTTCTAGTATCAATGAATTAGCCATAGAAAAAGCTACATTATGCGTTTGCACAACAAGTTTTCACAAAGAACATACCGGACCTTTCAGATGAAAATTTAAACAAGATTCTTTTTTGCAGTGATTGGAATTTTTTTTTTTATCGTAATGTAAATATTCTTCAGCTTAATTATAATTTTAAATCAATCAAAGAAATTTTCACGATTATGATTATTTTTCTACTATATTATATTAACCCCTTCCTTCTCGCTCCCGTGAAAATGACGGGGTGAAGTTTCGCCCTCTATTTCTCGCTCCCGTGATATTGACGGGCTGGAGTGTTCAGTAGTAACGCGCCAATAAGAATAAAACTAATTCGTTTTGTTTGCCCAGAAAACGTTTTATTTCTCATTTGACACACCAGTTTGCAGTACCAGGATATTTTTAAGGTAATTATAGATAGTTAGCTTACTTTAAACTAGATGTCAGCACTAATCAAGTGCGTAATACAAATACAAAAGCCAAAAAAATAGACACTTTTATGACCGTTTTCATTAAAATTAAGCGATCGTTAAGGGGTTAAGCATGAAAAAATAAAAAAGTATATACTTCTTATCTCAAATTTCAAGCGAATAATTTAAAATTAAAGTAATAAGCACAATGCTGATGATAAAAATACTCACAAGATTGAAATCGACTTTAACGTCAGTGGTAAAAGAAAATTGCTTCCGATATCATGTCGAAAATCAAAAGCAACCAAATTTTCCATATGTTCTATAATTCTATGCACTTAAGCACTACTATAAAAAAATTTCGACATTGTATGTTATAAAGTTTAATCAATGCAAATATCATACCTTCTATCTCCCATTTTATTAAATTCTGAAGACTTATTACAATGTTGCAGAAGAAATTACACGCTACAGTAATTGAGAATCAAAAAAATCACGATAAACATTCCTAGTATTTCACAACATATAATAATTTTATTTTAAAACAAAACACACAATAAAATAAACTTCAAACAGTTGCAAATGCAAATTTTTCATTGTTTAAAACCATTTCATTGTTAATTACCTTCATTGTTTAAAATGAACTTGTTGACTTTGGTAAAACAGAAGTTAAAAATACATATTTGTTAGTAAATAAAATAATTTTTTTCTTTTTTCAAAAAAACGGCAACTGGATTAAGTGCTTTATTTTACTTATTGTTACTTTTAAATAAAAACTTTTTTACTTACTATTTTATACCGAGGTTTACAACTTAAGAACTATTTAATACAGTCTATTCCTTCAATTGCGAGTCTTTATTTACTTGAAATTATATTTCCAACAATCTTAAAATGCTTTTTTGAAAGTTTTTATGAAATGATCAGCAACAGTTAATAATATTTGTACCACACAATAACACACAACAGGGACGAATCTCACAGGTCTCTTTTTTTTCAAACTTCCACAGCACAATCAACAAGAGAACTTTCGGCACGGCAGATGTACCACTTGTAATATTTTATTTTTTAAAATCATCTACTACTTGCTTTGATTTTAAATTATCAAAACATGCTTCGTAATTATATTTGCTGTTTTTCATTAACTTGCATCAAATATAAAATGAATAAACAGTATTTTCATAATACTCAGTTATCAAAGCAGAAGCTCGAAGCAGACACCTAATTGTTAGTGAAGGGTTAGTAATGCTATAAGTTTTAACATTTTTATAGTAAAGAAAATTATCTGCACCAATACAATTCAAACCATAGTAAGAATTTGTCTTTCTTTTTTTTCCATTGAAAAAAAATTGGTCCGCTTTAAGATGCTTTTTTAATGTAGTATTCAAAAAATAAAAATGTGCCACCCTGAATGATCTAAAGTTTAATATAAACAATATTATTACCCTATTAAAATTTCAAATATTGTAAAATATTGAATTAAACATTTTTATTTAAGTTTCTGACATGTAGACTAATCTGTATGTTTTTAATGCATCATTATTTACATTAATTTGCAAATGATTAAAAAATAAGCAATAATATGGTCTACTCAAAATGGTTTGTATGGTGAATGAAGAGCAGAGCTGGAAAGTTGGTACAATTTTTATTAAGGACGTTTTTAAAAATGCTAAAATTTCTTGTTGTCTTTACATAAGCTTGTGCGATGTATTAAAATTAAAAGCATTGAATTTGATATATTTTTATACCAGAATATGCCTAAATGTTCACTCCAACTAGAAAGTAGACCTTAAAATTTAAACTTTCAGTTAGTAGCCAGTGACAGGGCTAAAGAGAATGTAAGGGCTAGTTCACTCCGCTCTTAGAGCTGAAGCTACGATTTCCCTCCTCATGACGTCACTGTGTCCACAGATCTCGGAGATCGCAAGCAAAGATATGATAACTTTGCATCTTTCTCTTTGTAAAAATAAGTTATACTTTTTCTGGTTATTAGCCTTCAAACTTTACGTAATTAACACATTATTTCCGTTCATAAACATAGTTAAATAAAACTTTCTTGGTTATTATATTAAAAAAAATACAATTTTAAACTTATAAAAATGTTTTGCTAGTTGGTGAAAATGACACGATAAATACTTTATTTTAAAAAGTTCAGTTTTAACTTTAACTATTAAGAAAAATGAAGGCATATATCGACACTTTTTTTATCTACATATTCTTTTATAACAATAAGTTGAGTTAAATTTAGAATCCCTGATTTTAAAATATGCCGTTAACAGCAATTTGCTCATACTTAATCATTGGGAAACATCAACCTTAAACGATAATTAATGAAACAAAATAATAATTTAGGTTCATAATGACATTAGAAATTTTACAATTGTTTATAGACATTTAAATTTACGATGATATAATTTATAGATATTTAAATTTAAGAGAATATAATTTTTAAAAAAAATCACAAATATTTAGAATAACTACATTAAAAAATATGTTATGAAATTAGGAGAATTTCAACTATATAGGGGAAAGTTGGATAAAACGGGATAGTCGGACAAAACGGGATGCGTCGCCTAGGGACCAGACTATTGCAGCTATCTAGTGGACAACGACAGAAACGTGTTATTCGACCGTGATTATATCATTCTCGGTGCGTCCCGCCTCGAGATCACTATTTGATAGAAAGTTGTAGGTTTCAGAACTTTTTTATTCTATTTTCTTGCCATTTTCTACATTTACGTGCGTTGTTTTTTACATTGTACTGCCTACATATATGGGAATAAAATTCCGGTGAGTATTAAATTTAATTAACCATTTATTTACCTATATTTTTATGTGCAGTCTATCTAATTTTCTTTTCACATTTAGGCAGCAGCCATGTTTGTTTCAAAAAGTCTCGGAGTCGGACAAAACGGGACACTTGTGAGTTGGATAAAACGGGATAGAGTTTTTTATGTCCCGTTTTATCCACCTATTTATTTGTTGGATTATTACATTTTAAAATAGCCATATATTAATGTAGGCCTATTAATGTAGACCAATTTATTTACATTAGCTATATATATTTTTGAAAAATTTAATCTCTTTTTATAGTAATGCAAAATTTGTTTATTAACGTTCATTATTAAGCATTTTATTTTCGATTCTAGGATTTCACATCTTTCTTTAGAACTGATTGTAATATATTTCTCTGATGAAGACTTGAGCTTTTTTATATTTAAACAATATAATTTATATATTTGCATTATTTATAATTTTATATTTATATATATGCAAAAAATTAAACATTGTAAACCCTATCCCGTTTTATCCAACCCAGGTATGCTAAAACGGGATATGTAAGAGTTCGGAAATAAATTTTTTTTTTCTATTTCACAGTCATTAAAATTAGTTGAAAATATGTTTTTTGTGTGCTTCAATAAATGTTGTAGCTACAAAAAAAATAATGTATGATTTTCCTTAACAGATAATTCGTAGTAAATAAAAACAATAATGGTATCCCGTTTTATCCAACTCTCCCCTACTATATATTTTATTTATACTTTTTATTTACATTTTAATTTTCTTTGACTTTATCCATTTTTAAATTCTTTTCACCTGCCTTTCTTTATGAAGTAACGAGGCGGTTTCTATTTAGATAATGAATTTTTATAAAAGTTCTTTACGACAGTATAAACGTATTGCTGTTTTATATTAACTGTGTCATTTCGGAATCCATTCTTTACATAGTTGTTCATTTACTATAGGGAACACGCGAAAAATTATACTTTTTCCTTTTGTTTTTGTATCAGAATTTTCGTAAGTTGCAATCGCGCAAACTGGCATTTCGATAATAGTTTTAAATTCTTGTAAATTCACTGCAAAAACGGAGGAAAGTCATTATAGAAAATAACAAATGTCTTAGAATATCTCGCAAAAAGAAATGATCCAATATTAGTTAGAGCTAGTAAGGCCAAACGCTCCGTTCTTGAAGTAAAAGTGCGAGCTTTGCGAGGATCGGCGCGGCGAGAGATACTTCAAAGGAGTGAACCAGCCCTTCTATTCTCTTTAGCCCTGAGCCAGTGGCTGGAAAACTATAATGACTGAGCAGCCACTTTTTCCTTAAACCTAATGAGTTGGTGGCCAATATCAATAGGCCTGGCCTATTAGGCCACATCTTGCAATCTTTTTTTTTTTTTTTTTTTTTTTTTTTTTTTTGATTAAATTATATTTATTAAAAGGAAATCCTATTAGAAATATTGAAAGGCTGTAAAAATTCAATTGAACTGTAAAAATAATAAATATGTAACAAAATTTAGTTAAGTATATAGACTTTTAAAGAATGCTATGTAAAATTATTTGGGGGGGGGGATATATTTAATGTATACATTCCAACTTAGAAATATGTGAATTGTTAAAGAATTATCTTTGTATATGATTCTTTCAATCACCAATTGAAGATATCTTTCTACATTGACGTACTTTTACATTTTCAAAAAGGCAATGGAAGAAAACAACCAGTTGTCTATTTAAGTCGCCGCATTTTTTTTTTTTTTTTTGACTTGCCACATGGCGTAGTTATCTTCAGGTCTAATTAACATGGATAAAATGTTTTGTAGTCTGAAAATTTTTAAAAAAAAAAAATTTATATTTTACTAGGGAGTGTTTATGAGCTAAGCTCTTTTAGTTTATCTCCTTCCCTCTATGTTATCTTTCTCTTCTTGTGTGGGACTACCGGGATTTTTTGACGCAGATATTAATACCGGAATTTACCCATTCAATGTCATTATAACGGATATTATATTTTTTTAAAAACATCTTCAAATTGAATAATTTAAGTTTCAAATAAATATTCAATGTTTAATTGTTTTAAATTTGTATTTTTTTTTCAATGTGAAGTTGAATTAATTTTCTTTTATAATTTCAGCTATAGCTCTTCATCTTCAAGAAAATCTATTATTAATCTACTGTTCTTAATGTAATCTGTACTACTATTAATCTTCTGAAAATCTACTAATCTACTTTTTAATATGTTTGTAATGCATAATCTCTTATCAGCGAAATACAAGCAACGGAATTGGTTGTTTTTGAACAAAAATTTTGTGATAGCTGCGTTCTCAAAAAAGTAAATGATGGTAGTCAAATTTGGATCATTAATACTAAAGGCAACTATAAAAAGGTGTTATGTTTTTTTTTGTCTCATTCTTGTATGCAATTAAATGTTAGTGCAAATTCAATTTTTATAAAATACAATATTTACTACTTTTTTTGGGTTCCGAAATTGAAATGTTATATAAATTTTTCGGCTAAAATTGTTGGTTAGCACATAGTTGGTCAGTACATAGTTCTTTTCACTACATACCGAAATGTAAATGCCAATGTAAAATTATTTTTACATCACGAAAAATTATTAGAAACTCTTTTAGTATCAAATGCTTTCCTGGTTTTACTCCCTAAAAATATTTCTACAGGTGCCTTTGGGTTTTGTTTCAAGTGTTTTGTTAAATAAAATATCAGATTGTAAAATTATAAAGTTACGTAATTATTTTTCCATTTAACATTAGTGGAAAAGAAGTGAAAGAAAATTTAAGTAAGTAAGTAGTTTGAATATTTTTAAATTTTCTTTATTCGCTCAATTATTTCAAAAAATAATTTATAAATAAAAAAATAAAAAATTCTTTTTATCTTTTTGAAAATGAATAACATACAGTTATATTTTAAGGAGAAAAAAAATTTAAGGTGAAATTTAAATTCAATTCAAATATAAATTTCAATTTTTTAATTATCTACGGTCGTTTTTACTATGTAATTTCAGAATATAAATAGTGAATGACAATTGTGAAGATACAAATGGCAAGAGTTATGATTTTTATAAAACATGCTTTACAAACTAACAAGTTCAATTAAAGTCTCCCTTCCCTTAATTTTGATGAAATAGGCTCATTTCTAAAAATAAAATAAGAGTCACCAGAATAAATAATCATCCAAATTACTTGAAATAGTAGCATTTGTGTAGATTATTAATAAATTTTTATCGTTTACTTGGTTAGTATTTTTTTTATTATCTTGAATGAATAATTTTAACCAGAATTCAGCTATTCTGTTTTTAAGTTACATATTACATTCATATCGAGATCTTACAATTATAAAATTTTATTGTATGGTATGTCATCTCAAAGTAATAAAGGGATAATCTATGCATATATTATTTGAGAATAAAATTTTCAAACGAAGAACATTTCATTTGAAATTCTCTGGATTTATAAAGCAAGTAAGTGTTATGATTTTTGTAATAAAAAAAAAAAAGAAACAATAGGAAAGTTTTTTTATTGCAATATGAGGAATTTTTAGAATCGTTTCTTTTTTAGCTTAATTTAGCTTTCTTTTTTAAGCATTCCTTATTTTACGTTTTTTAGTCTATACCTTTTTGTTAAAATTTTTGACAAAAAACTTTTTTTGCAAAATTAAATTGTATAACATTATGTGTTTCAGTACATTTTTGCATATTTTACTGTTGGAAGTAATATGATTCATAAAAGTATGGAATGTAAAATTTAAATAGACTTTTCATATTAGATCATTAAATTTAGTAGAACGATTTATCAGGCGCTATGTTTTAACACTATTAAAGAGATTTTTTACAAATATTTCCCAATGTGTGTTGGAGGTTCCTTCCCTAAAAACGAGATTCCATTTTGTTTTTACTTGCATAAGAAAGAATATCAAAAAATTTTCTTTTTTTTAATTTAATAAGCCACAATAAAGAAAGAACGTTAGAGTGCTACACTGAAGACTTCAGTGCAACTGATGATCGCGTTGTTCTACTAGCAGTCATTCGTCTCAAATAACGCCCCCTACAGGTCGTTGCGTTCTTGAATATAGTTTTCAGTTCCAAATAGTTTCCTAATTTAAAAGTTTTTAATCTATTTCAAAATCAAGAAAGAAACTGACTACTACCTTCTCCTGTGACTGGGAACAAGCTAATGGCGAAAGCATGCGAAGTGTTGCCATACGTAATCATTTAAAAATAAAAAATGGAACTTGTCACTGGCAGAAATAGAAAGCCGATATCGTTATCATAGAAATTTGGAAAAGTAAATAAACAAAAGAGAGCATGTAGTTTTGCATGCCTGTTGTGTGGAAAAACTTCTCTAGCTGAGAAATCAACATATAAGTTATTTATGATGTTTAAATCTTAACAATTTTTATGGGGTTCTATTATGTTCGAGTGTGAAGTCTGAGGTTGCAATGAATAGAATGAAGAGTCTTAAATGTCTATCGTTTTATTTCGATACGACTGTAAACAAATTTAATTTTCAGTTTAGGGAGCGTTTGATTCAAATGGTAATCTAAAGCTTTAATGGTTACATGCATGTAATTAAAAGATCACACTCGCTATATTAATTTTTTCTAGCATTCAGGATTTAAAACAAACCAGAGTATTTTTAAACGAAAACCCCAAACTCGTTGGGTTTTATTGGGTTTCTTAAGATGTTACCTAGAAAAATACTTGTTTGTTTAAATTATAGTTTTCACTTCACATCAGAAGAGAAAAATTTTAGTTAAATAGTTAACTCACACTGCAATTTAATCACTCAGTAAGTAATTATATTACAAAAATTAGTTTAACTTTAAGGCAGCCATCCATTCCTGTCCAGTTACCATCCTAAATTATTTTCTTCTATGACTAGGGATAAAAACAGATTGTATTCAGAGATATATGTTGTCTTTTATTGTTCTAGAAGTTCATAAAGTAATTTTTTTTAACCTTTTAAGTTATAGTTTCTTATTCTTGTTAAAATAAAGTCCAGTAAGCCAACTTACAAAACCGTTTATCTAATAACATTCGTTGTAATTATTTGAATAGTTATTAGATTTGACTTTTATTAGATTTCAGGATCAACATATCTGTGATTAAAATTAAATCCCAAATAAACAATCTGTATTAAAAAAGTTTTGAAATTCTTTGTATTAAAGTTATACACTAAATTTTCGAGGTAAGGTTATACATGTTTAAAGTCAGATTAGAAATAACAATTGATTTAAAAAAAGGGTTATATTTTGATTATGGTCATTTAAAAAAAGACATTTGAACCCCTGTTTTTTATTGGGCTTGAGGCAAGGTCAAAACTCAGTTTTATACAATCATCAACAGTATACTCATTAATGTTGTCACATCAAGACGTGTAAAAGTAGCAAACATGAGCTCAAAAAGTAGTGAATTCGAACATTTTTTAGCCCGAGTATTAAAATGACGGAAAATTTAGTAATTAAAATATAACTTATTTTTTAAAAAAATTATATTAAAATTGAAAATTAAGTGAATTATAGAGCACACATTGAGGCATTTCATCTCTTACACAACAAAGTACAAGAATTAAAAACTTTCAAAATTTTTTAATAGAAGAAAATAGTGAAAATGTAACTAGTTATAAAGCTAGTTTTTTAATAAATTGTTTTTGCTACACATGAAAATGACTGAATAAATGAGTTTATGAAATTATTTTGAAATTATCTAGAAAAAAGTATCTAGAGAACAAATTTAACTATGTTGTTTGGGTAACTTAGCCCACCAGGTTTTTTTCAATTTTTGCTGAGTAAGAAAATGATTAAGATATATCTTAACCAGGGTTGGGTTTTTGACATCAAAAAGTGGTTTTTGACATGACAAGGGTATAATACTGGTTTAAACCGTCAAAAATGTCAAAAACTAAAGTTTGCCAAAAAAATATATAAACTTCAAAACTACCAACAGTTGCCATGCATTATATTGAAATTTAATTATACTATAGGTAATCAGCAGGTTTTAAAATATTTTTTAATTAAAATTAAGGTAAAATAACAGATTTAAAATCTCAGAAATTTATATTCAAATGCATGTGCAGAAAAATTTTGCACAAATTTTTTTTAAATATTTATATTTTGAAAAAAAAAAAATTTTTTTTTGATACTTAAATTAAAAGTTTATCACTATGCATTTTTGACATATAAGGAACATATAACTAATATTTATAAGGAACTTACAAGTTATGTTGTATAAATACAAACTTGATACAAGTGTATGAAAAAAAAATTTAATGTTATACCGAATATCTTTATTATCCAGATTGTTAATTTGAATTTAAAAGTAGTTATACTTGTGAATAATGATAAATATAATTCATATTGTTTATTATATTTATTTATAATTATTACACTTATCATTTTAAAACAATTTTTACCTCTTAATTTTTTCCCCCACTTGTATTAAGAATACAAATAATGCATATCTTGAAAGCAAGAAGTAATTATTCAACAGCTGAATATTTAGATATTCAACAAAACTATATAGTATTCAGCAAAATGAAATTCACAAGTATTTGGATAAACTAAATTTTCAGCATAGTAAATGAATAGGCTGAATATACTGTAAATCGACACTAACTACTCTGTGTATTTAACAGAAAGCACTTAAATTTGTATTGTCTTATGTTGAAAAGATTATTAAGAAGATTTAAAAGAATATTAAAAAGATTTTTCTTTAAAAGATGTCTAATGTGCAAAACTGCTAATGTTTATCTTTAAAAATTTCTAATTTTTAGTATAATCTATACTATACACTAAATTTGGTTATAAATAAATTTCTTAATAATATCACTGCAGATTTTCAATAACACATGAAAATGAATACATAATATTACAAAAGATGTGAGCTTTCAAAAGTACAAGATTTTGGTTACTATTCAAAATATAAGTGTTTCTTCAAAATTTTAAATTTATTTTTTCTAGAACATATTTAGAAACACTATCCTTTATAAAAAATATATAAATTTTATGTATTAATTAAATTTCACATATGAATATAGGTTTTTGACATTTTCGACATTTTTGACAGTGAGGTTTTTGACGTGACGGTTTAAACCATGGTTTAAACTGTCAAAAACTGTCACATGTCAAAAACCTGCCAACCCTGATCTTAACTAAATACAGAGCTCATTCTAGGCAGGGTTAACAGGGCGCAGCACCCTGCTGCCCTTTTAGTCTAAAGAATTCACCCTGTTGCCCCTGAAGGAAATTAGTGCCCTGATGTAATAGACTCCATACTCTTTTTGCCCTTTCTTTCCTCAACCCTTCTTTAATTTTTACCCGAACTCTACAATGGATTTCTTAAACTGTTATTTTGAACTCTTTTTATTTAGTTTGTCATTGCTGTCAATACATAGATTTATATGGGGAAGGAAAAATAGCCATCACACCCCCCTGTTGCACTTGTCTTTGAAAGTTTGCAGTTACTTCCATTATCATTAAATCATAATTATTATTAATCATTTTAATTATTTAATCATAACTGCAGACACTTAAAAACATACATTTATCATTTTATTAATATATGCATGCATTTTAAATAAATTACTAAGCTAATTAGCTCATTAACTCAATATATATGTTAATTTATTAATGAAAATAAGTCATTAATGATTGCTTTGCTACTTTTAGTTAAGTAAGAAAAAAAAATTCCTTTACTAATTGACAATGTTTTTTAATAGAATGTGTTAAGAATTCGTATTTTTAATAGAACGTGAAATTATTGCCTTTTTAGAATAATAATGCCCTTTTTTTAAACTTTTTCACCCTGCCCTTTTTTCTGCCTAGAATCAGCTCTGACTAAATATATGTATCAATTCTATAAGCCCAGAACCAAATCTAAAATATACATGGAGATATTTTATTTCTATTAGTTTGTTTCATAATTTTGTGAACTTTTATTATTTTTAGTTTAGGTTAAAGTTCATTTTGTTTCAGTTATCAGTATTTTTGTAAATAAACAAACTTAAAGAATTTTATTTTTCTAATCTATTTAGAATCTTATCCTTAACAATAAGAGTTAAACAATTCACGAGATTCGTACACCGAATTCGAGTGTAAATTCTGATTAAAATTTCTACCACTGTTATTTTATACAAATAATTTTCCTGTTTCTGATTTGATAATTTTTAACTCTTTTTTTTTTTTTTTTTTTTTTAAGTTTTCTTCTTTGCAGTAGGCCACTGTACTAACGTGATTATAACAATTTTTTCTGTCTTTTTTGTTTAGAAGTCCTATTCTACAGTCAAGTATACAATTAATATAATGTCAGACATTGAAAAGGAATTGGATTTAGGGAATATGAAACATCGTAAACATCCTGGAGTTAGAAAAATGGCACCAATAAAATTGCCTCCATTTGTGTTAGATGCTATTTATAGACTAATTTCCAGTAAGTTTAAAAAATAAATGTCTTAATTAATAATAAGTTGCCCCACACTTATTGCATTTAGCAACTCCTGGAACAGCTTTTGCAGTTACTTTCAGATGGCTTCACAGCAAGGGCTTGCTTTACTTTTTTGTGCATGTGCTATGGTGACAACATTACCATAATCATGTTGTTGGTCTTCAAATTATAGAGATTTCTTGGCCTTTCGCTGGGCTGTTGTAGAATTGTTTTATACTCTTTTTTCTTCTTTATTTTGTGCTATGTAACATTTTTTTTCTATGTTATGTGACATGCTACATTAACATGTAACATTGTATGTGCTGTGTAACATTTTTTTTCTATGTTATGTAACATGCTACATTAACATGCAAGATTGTATGTGCTGTGTAACATTTAACATGTAACTATTTTTTTCATTTGCAGACATTTAATTTTTATGCATCACGATTGCATTTATATACTTGAAAATTGCACTTGGGGCAACTGAATCATAGAATTTCCATATATACATAATTTTGTACTCTATATTTCTGCATGCACAATTCAGTGCTAAAAGATACAATAGCTTTAAGACCTTTATTCTAACATAAACTCATAAAATGTTATAAAACTAAGGAAAAAGGCATTATAATAAAATAGGTAAAAGTGTGTAAATTGTATACCAAATTTTAAAAAAAAAATAATAATAATAAAATAATAATAATAAAATAAATAAAAAATGCATAAATGTGTAATGAATTTCTGGGCATTATCTGTTGATAAAAAAAATCTCTGTCATGTGTCAATCATAAAGTATCATTAAAATTAAAATATAACTCTAAATTTTAATGTTTTTTGCATTTATGAATGAGTCTGAAAAAATTTGTAACCAGTACGTTTGTTTTCAATTAAACTTTTTTTTTTTCACTTTTAACATTTTATGCATGCTCTACTTGCTCTCAGTTTTCCATTGCCAACTAGAAAAGAGAGATTTTATATTTTGTGTGTCATTTTATATACGCTAGTGTTTTTTTTTATTTTTTACTAAGTTAATATTATCATTTTAAGTATCATTTTGTGATGTAAATTTTCTCTTCACTGATTATTTTAAATTAAAAAAAAAAAATTCACATTTTGTAAAATTCATTTATAACACTTTTTTCTGAGGAGTAAGCTGTATAAATTTGTCATATCTGATAGGGATAACTTTATTTTTAACTTCTTCCCTACTTAGAGCTTAGTTATTAGTAATGAGAGACAAGAAATTTTATCATTTTTGTGTCAATGTTTTCAAAAGAATTACATTGTCATTTTATAATAATAAATCATTCTTTGGAGTGAATTTCCACTCCACTGTTTGCTTCAAGTTTTTTTTTTCTTTCTTTTTCTTTTTTTTTAACATAAAAACAATCACATTTTGTAAAATATATTTTATAGCAATTTTTATTATCCTTTTTCTGTATTTTTTCATTGCAGAAGAGGCAAGCTCTATAAATTCAACATTTCTGATAGGGATAAAGTGGCATTGTTTTTATTAACCATTGTATTTTAATGTATGATTTATAGTTATTTTAAGCTCTATAATATCAGATTATTATTATATATACACACTTATTTATATATATATATATATATATATATATATATATATATATATATATATTATGGCTTACATAAAAACTAATGTATGCCAAACAACCATTGCATTTATTGAAAAGAAGATGTTATGTTTTCTTTAAAATAGGAATGTTATTAATTATAAATGCATTTAGAAAATTTTATTTTCAAGTTTCTTAACCAATGCAAAGTGTGTTTTATTATAATTACCTAGTAATTACTAATAAGTTTTTATACTATTTCTTTGAGATTTTAAATAAAAACATCACTTTAGTTTTACTCTGCAATCATGTAACTTTCCTCTATATAAAAAACAGTGTCGCCATAATAATTATACTATTGTTCTATTAATAGGTCTATTGATGTTCATCTAACTATATTGTTCTCATTATATGCATTTTAGGTAATCATGAACATGCTTTTTTAACAAGATCCTCTCAATTATGTAAGGAAATTTTATCCAGGAGGCTGCCAGTTGAGCAGGAAGAAATTCAAGATAAAATTCAGGAAACCTCATTAGAAATTAGTGGTAAGTTCATCTGTGGTGGCGTTTATTATATCATTAATAAGATTCACACCAGCAATCAAAATTTAGTGGTTCGATAAGACCACCTAGGTATTCATTTAGTTTAGTTAAATTACCCCCATAATGATTGAAAATTTGTGTTTATTAAAATTAAGTTTTAAAAAAGTTAAAATGATATTAGTTAATAGGTTCAACACGGAGATTGAAATGCTGAGTCTAAATAAGTAAATGAGGAAAACAGAGAAAGCAAGAACTATTATATTAAAATATTATATTAAATATAATTATCGAAAAATTATACAATTCTAAATAAAGTTAATTCTAAACAGACAAAAAACAATCTATTATTGATAAACAATTATATTGTCAATACAGTGAGTTCTAGATACTTCAGTTCTAGAACTCATTCTTAATGGCTCAAAGGGGTGACTCAAATATACTAATTAATGAGTGCAGCTAGGTAAAGACACATTTAGTGCTAGCTATTGCAATCTAGTTTTGAATCCTGGAAATAGTTTCATATACTTCCCAACTGACAAAAAGTATGCATGAAGGCTGAAACATGCTTCAAGTCCATTTGTGAAAAGTGTAGGAAAGTACCTGCCAAGTCTCCTGTTTTTTAACAAAGACTCCTGTATTTTATGACTATCTCCTGTTTACCTGTATATTCTCAAATTTCTCCGTATTTGTTGAAGAAATTTGAATTGTTTTTTTTTTTTTGTGGATAAAATATCCGCTGATGCAAAAATACTTCTCTTATTCCTCGTCGGATGGTGCTATTGCCTGTACTGCGGTATGTTGAGTGTTAAAAGTTTGAGTAATCCACGAAGTCAAATTTCTCCCAATACTTGATACAGGAATTCTCTTGTCTCCTGTATTGGGTTCTAAATTACAAGGTTATGTAGTTGAACATTAGTTATCGTAAACCCAAAAATTGGGTCGGCTGTTCAACGACAGTTATAAAATAAAATAGTTTAAGTACTTATAAATAATGGTTTTAAAAAATCTGTAGACTAAGATTTATATACATATTATATTTATATACATACTTCGCTAAATGTAAGTGCTTATATTATTTCCAATTTGAATTTCTCTTTTTGACTTTCATGATTATGCACGATGTATCAAAACTTCAATGCTGAAAGAAAACACAAATAATTAAATTCGAAAAGGATAAAACTTCTATGAAAAAACACGCTAAAAAGCAGCAGAAATTTCAGAAAAAAGTATCAATACAAGAAACGAATGAAATAAAAATAAAAATATGACCACCGAAGCCGACGCCTTCAGGGGGTACCGGCCTCGGTAGCCATTAAAAACAAAACCATTTCTATTTGAGGGAGAAGCAAATGCTTAAAAAATCTCCCTCAGTACCCCGATGGTTTTGTATAGAGGTCCAGGAAAAACAAGATACATTCAAAATAATTAACAAATTAAGAAAGGAAAATCATTCAAAGTCATCAGAAAAACTCACTAAGTCACAGGTCAAGCATCAACTTCAAAAGCAAGTAGAGGAAAAAAAAACACTAAAAACTGAAAAACCAACGCCCCCTATTATAATGCGCAGAAGAAGTTTAAAATGAAATGGAAAAGGTCAGGAGAAAGAAATACGTCGACAAGCTGATAAAAGAAAAGCTTTTAATTTTAATGTTATTTTTTTCTGCAACTTTAAAACTAATTTGTGTAGTAAAATATTCAAAAATCTTGTTTTTTCACAATTAGTTAGGATCAAGAAAATTTGCAATAATGTTGAAAGTTTTCGGGAAGCTGTGGATAATTTTTTAAATAATTTGAGTAAAAATGATTTTCCTTTTAATTTTTGTAATGTTAATTTTTTAATTAATAAAATGATTGATGGTTTCTTAGTTTTTTTATATAATTTTTTCTTTTAACAGGGTGCAATTCTAGTCTTAACTGAGCAGCCCCAGTGAAGCAATCTATTAATTTGTCTACGTATTTCTTTCTCCTGACCTTTTCCATTTCATTTTAAACTTCTTCTGCGCATTATAATAGGGGGCGTTGGTTTTTCAGTTTTTAGTGTTTTCTTTTCCTCTACTTGCTTTTGAAGTTGAAGCTTGACCTGTGACTTAGTGAGTTTTTCTGATGACTTTGAATGATTTTCTTTTCTTAATTTGTTAATTATTTTGAATGTATCTTGTTTTTCCTGGACCTCTATACAAAACCATCGGGGTACTGAGGGAGATTTTTTAAGCATTTGCTTCTCCCTCAAATAGAAATGGTTTTGTTTTTAATGGCTACCGAGGCCGGTACCCCCTGAAGACGTCGGCTTCGGTGGTCATATTTTTATTTTTATTTCATTCGTTTCTTGTATCAAAACTTCACTTGTCTAAAAAATGTTGCTAGTAAAATCTCTATTATTTTACTTCTCCAATGTTGGCAGGTATGTTTACAGAGCATCAAAGAAAATAAGTAATTATGATCAAGGAAATAGCTTTGCACAAATGTTCCTCTAAAAAATTTCTTACTAAAGGAGTTGGACATTATATGAACCACTCTTAGGATTCAAAATTAGTAATCTTATTGCCATCAGGCAAATTATAGGGAATTTTAGTGTATTTTTTATGGAGTCACTCAAAAAATAAAATATAGTAAGCAGGAATAAAAAGGATTTATGATGTCAAATCAATTTTATCTTCTTGTGTAATGATTAATTAAAATGTTCTTATTATCTTGCACACTGGTAAGATTATTTTTATTTAGATTTGAAAATATATTACAATTCACTTAAATGTATCTCAAATGTTGGCATGTGAAAGAAAAAAATTAAAGGAATTATTTTTTATCTGCTCTGGTTTCATAAATACTTAGCCTTTTACTTGCAAAATCTTTTGAATAATTATGTATTTTAAAATTGGGCAGAACTAGAAGAAAGTATTCCTGAAATAGTAAGGAAAAAAAGAATACTGGAGCTAAAAAAGCAGTTACAGGTGGAAATTGGACGATGGAAACACATTGAGTAAGTTAATTATAAGTTTTATAAAGTGTTTTTTAAAACAAACTTGTGTAATAACAAGTGAAATCTACATTTAAAAAAAAAAACATAGCTTTTAATTTCATATTATATTAATTTTTCCATTTTTTCTTCAAAAATCATGAGTACAAAGAGTTTTGAATATAATCTATGGAATATAGTTTTGAATTTTAGTTTGATGTATTTTGCGTATTCAAATAGTTCTATGTTGTGTACTCTTTTCTTTTTTTAGATACAATGCATCAGAATCATTAGCTTACTTAGCTGGAAGAGCAGCTCCTAATTTTGCATCAACATTAAGAGTTCTTACTGAAGTTAGTTCAAATTTATTTTTACTTTTTTGAAAGTTCATAAAAAAGCTATGTAGTGATCTATATAGTTAATTAAACTTTATTACCTCCAATTTTTGGGGATCAAATGTATGCTTTTTTTGCACTTCTAGCATTTGTACACTCAATACAAATCCAGGTATTAGCTTCAATTTCATAACTGCTAAATATAACTGCATCAACATTAAAGCATGCAGTGCATCTCTTATATTTTAGATCAGGGTTGAGAGATTGTCTAGAAGGAAATGATTTCTTTTTAAAAATTGGGAAACAGCAGAAAAAAGCTAGACAAAATGGGAGGAACTGAAAACCTCCTGGAAAAACCACCTCTATGTAGCGATCTTCTCTATTTACCATGAATTTTGGGAGGCTCGGAATTTTTCTGTTGACTTTGTGTTGAAAACCTGTAGTAGAGACCATCAGAACCTCTCCCAGCTACTGGGCAAACCTCTGCACCAAATGCGAAAAAGTTAAAATAAGGAGAAACAAGAAAAAATATGAAAACCAAAAATATTAACAAAACAAGCAAGGTGATTAAAATGCATTGAAAATATTTGTTTGATGTTTTTATTTAAAGAGCTCTTTTTGACGATCTCTGAAAAAGATCTACCTGATTTTACAGTCAGAATGCACTAAAGACAATACTTTATTTTTAGAGTTGAAAGTTGAATTACAAAATGAATTTATTTTAGAAAAAAACTAAGCATCTCAAACAAGCAAACTTCTTCTCATCTTTTAAAGCTAACTAATTCTTATGATATAAATTAAATGCAAGCTTAAACACGAAACATAATTGATAAATTTGTTTTTATTCATAATTATATCGGTAGGGATAATTTTTATTAATGCATCTGGATTTCATGGATCTGGTTTTCATGACACCAACACTAGTGGCGTTTGCGCACCAAGGAAATGACACTGACTAAAATGAAAGTCGTTTGTGAAAAATCGTTTACCTTCGATAACATTTTGAAGTCAATAGAGGTAATCCTTAAGAACGACCAAATTCCATTAATGATCCTTTTACTGTGGAACAGAGAGTGGTCGCTCCCGAGTGGTTTAATTGTACAATTATTTAGCAATCAGAACTGTAGCAGAATTTATTGAGTGAATCTGCAGCCCCATTTTCAAAAATCTAAAATTTTCCGCAATCCAAACCCAATTAGGTGGAGAGTATTTTTGTAGAAACAAGGCTTATATAAACATGTATAACAAAACTTGAATTCACAAATTTAAGATCGATGAAATTTAAACAAAGACACTCATTCTGCCTGTCTTGCTATACGGAAACAAAACCTGGACTTTAAACCTTGACGTCCAACACCTGATAGAAACTTTTGAAAGAAAGATACTTAGAACTATCTTTGGTGCCATACCAGAGGGGGGATGTTGGCGAACACGGTATAGCTTTGAACTTTATGGGCTCTATAAACATCCTCAAATTATGCAGATAAGCCGAAGCAACCAACTAAGATGGCTCGGCCATATATGGAGAGGCTCTGAAGATAGCCCTGTAAAAATTGCCACCTTCAAGAACCCTCAGGGGTCCCGCTTTAGAGGTAGACCACCTACTCGATGGCTCAACGACACCGAAAACGACCTCAAAGTCCTAAAACTTAAGAACTGGAGGGGAGTTGCCATGGACAGAGGGAGCTGGAGAAGGCGTGCTGTTGAGGCAGCCAAGGCCTGCAAAGGGCTGTTGCGCTCCTGAAGAAGAAATTTAAACATAAAGAATGCATGTTTAAATTTAATTTGAAACATAGAAAATTATATTTAAAAAGGAAGTGCGATTAAGTTCATATTTAAGGCATAGATTATTAGATTGAAGCATAGATTATGCAAATTAAATTAAATAAAACTTTAATTCAATAAATGGTATTCATATAAATAATTCATCCAGATATATTATTTTCAAAAAAAAAAGGGGGGGGGGAAGAGGAAGAAAGAAAGAACAAAGTAGAATCTGTTCAATTCTGATAAATTAATTTTTCAAATTTCCTAAATTCTGTAAAATCATTAACTTTGTGTATTATTTTTGTGTATGAAGATTCATAATTAAAAAAAATTTAGCTTTACTTTATAAATTATTGTTGGCTAATAAAGGCTTTTAGTAGGTACAGTAGGTAGGCTGT
Source organism: Parasteatoda tepidariorum (assembly GCF_982258835.1). NCBI lineage: Eukaryota > Metazoa > Arthropoda > Arachnida > Araneae > Theridiidae > Parasteatoda > Parasteatoda tepidariorum. Next base: position 47,204,499 of record NC_141761.1, on the reverse strand, counting down.
AGTAGTAGAATTAAAATCTCTATTAAAAAGATTTAGGAAATTTTTTGACACAATATAAAAGTTGTTTCAAGTACTTAAGACATAATTGTATTTGAATATAAAAACTAATATGCTATTTGTAATTGGGAATGCTATATCTGATTTATGGCGATAATTATGATGAAAATGTGATCTATTAATTAATTTGTATTTATAACATTTGATTCAGTTATTTTTACTGCTTATCTCGATTATTTTCCTTTACATAAAACATTGAAAGAAACTATATGAATTTCTTAATAAATCCATTAAATTTATTTTTCTTTCAATCTGTTGTTTTTTAATTTTTACTTTTCTACTAATGATGTATTGAATAGCTTAGTAATTAAAACTATTACAATCATAAACTGTTTAAAAAATTGTTTATTAGCTGATTTTTCATTTTTAATTTTTTCCCCATTTGAGTTAGAAGAAACCTATTTATTCCCAATTTTCCCACTGGGAAGAAAACTTGATCTTTTTGTCTTAGGCACTTGTGCCACGGCAAAAATTTTTTTAAGCAACTTTGGTTTTGCATATTAAAATTTTTAGCACAAAATCTAGATATTAATATATTTTTTGCACATAATATTCTGCTCTGTACAAGTTTATTTTACTTTTTTTTTCTCACCAATTTCTTGAAAATATCAGAAAAGACATAAGTGCTGCCAAAACTAAAAGGAAAAGCAACCCAGTTGAAATTAAAAATCTTATTATGAATGAATTAAAGCATAAAATATTTTAGGCAACTTAAAACTTTTTAGTTGATTCAATTATTTTCAATCACAATGACATATAAATTATTTTGGTTTTCTTCTGTCTTAACTTTTTTTATCTAGCTGTGTAATAATAATAATAAAGAGAACTGAAAATTTGACTTTTCCCCTCTCTTTTTTTTATGATTAGCTAAAGAATAGAGTCCCATCATTTTGCCCAAAAACTTTCTTTGATTTTGGTTCTGGTATTGGATCTGCAATTTGGTAAGCATTTACTTATTTTCTATCTAAAATATTCAGAAAAAAAAATCTTTAAATCCTCATTTAGAATAAAATAAAATGTACCCAGTAATGTAAGTATTAAAAATTATTTTGAACTTAAATGCTTAAAATTATTTAAAACATTGTTTGAAACAAATAGATTTTATTAAACAATATTAGATTTTAGTCCAAAATGGCTTATGACTTTGCAAATTTTAAAAAAATTTCATGATATTGCTATTGTTATTATAAAACAGTAATATTCTGAATTTCTATATCGAGAAAAGGTTTTAAAATAAAAGCTTTGTGTAGGAAATGTTATAATGTTTTATTTTATGATGTTTAAATCTAACTTCTCATACCAACAAATTTTGCTTTACAGAGAAATATAATCTATCCATATATGCATTTTTCCTAAAGTGGCTTAGAATTCCTGGGTATTTCTCTCTGTTGGCAGCACTTGGTGCATACATAAATAAATTTAATCTATTACTTTTGCTTTATAAAAATATGTAGATTTACCTCGCAAAAAAAAAAAAAAAAAATTGACGTTTTAAATGGAAACTTATATATATGCACTTCGAAAATAAGTTTTTAGGTTTCATAAAATAAATTTCTTGTAAACTTGTTTTTTGGCGTAAGATATTTTTTAAGTCAAATAGGTAGGATAAAAAATCTAATAACAAAACTAGATTGTATAGACATTAGTTATTTTCTAATAGTTTTAGATTTGCAAAAATAGATTAAAATAAATTTTTGTATTATTAAATAAATTTCAGTTCAAAGTATCAGATGCATATCTATAAACATTTATAGTTTTTTTTTGTTGTGGAATTCAAATTTAAAATTTATATATTTTCGTAATATCAAAAAAGTTTGTTTTGTAATGCAGATTGGTTCAGGTTGATGATGTCTTTGTTGAGGAAGCAAAATTTCTGTATTAGCAAAAATTAACTTAGTTAAAGCTTGATGAACAATCCAATGTCCATATTTAGTGCTTTTTGACAAATATGAGTTTTAAACAATAATATGTTTTTAAAATAGGCACAAAGAGTGTGACTGCAAGGCCTAAGCCCCACTTCCTAGCTGTGTGAAATTAAAAAAGCAAGTTTGTGAAAATATCAATAAGCTCTTCGTCAAGGAATTAATGATTTGACTATTAATTATTATAAATTATTGCCTTGTACTCTTTTTTGTAGGTTTACATAGTTAAATGTATGTGATAAAGAATTTAAGAAAAATAATATTGAATATTTTTTTTTAATAAACCAGGAGGCTCTGCCCCTGCTCATGTTGCTTACCAATCTCTATGATTGCTTCTAATTCCTCATTTTTTTCCCTCTTAAAAGTCTATATTTTTGTAAACATTATTAACTGTTTTATAAAGTTTAAATCTTAAATTCATCACAAATATTATCAAATGCGCTTTGATGTATTTTTATGCAGCAGAGAGTAAAATAAATAAATAAATCTAAACTAAGCATTCAGAGTTTTCAATTATGTCTATTTTATGTTTTGGGGACATATACCGAAACTTTAAATAAGTTTAGAAAAAAGTAGAGATTAATGCATTATTTCAAATAAACTGCTAATAATTTTAAACATCTCAATTTTGTTATTATTAAATATAATAGGTTTTTTTTATTTTTAAATCTAATCAAGCTTTAAAATTTCTTTAGTTTTACTGTTTCTGACATTGATAGCATTAACTGCCTTGATATTGGTTAATGATACCAGTTTTTTGTTTGAATTCTTTATTAATTATGAAGCTATAGTTTGAATTATTATTTAAACTTAAGAGTTTGATTTGTTAGTGCATCAATAAGTAGATACACTGATGATAAACAATACAAATTGATATGTAGAAATATTTGATTTTTGTATTGATATTAATACATTTTTAAAATGGTATTCAGGCTTTCGAAGATATGTAATTTTTTTTTCGCTCACCAATATCAATCTCAGTTGTTTTTAACTGTTGCATTTCTGAGTGTATTATTGTACTCTGAAAATTCTTTTTCTAAAAATTCTGTGTAAATCTTGACATAAGAGGATTATAATACTTGTTTAAGGGGATAATTTTCGATCTTGTATTATCTTGTTTCGATCTTGTATTATTTTAAAATTGCACTGATGTAAAAGGAATAAACAACTCAGAAATGTATTGTTGAGTAGTTAAACAGCTTGTACTTTGTAATGTTCCTTCCATCAATGGACGTTACTTGCCAAAGTTCCTATGTTTTGTTTACATTTAGGTATTTTGTTTCGACCTGTTTGTGTGAAGGTGAGATTTGTGACTAGCCAGGGTGTGGAGTTGTCAAATTCAGCGTCATACCACATCTTTACGTGTTATAGATTAGAATTTGTATACATTTTTAATCACAGATAATTATAATAGTTTATTTTTGTTAAATTGTTTTGGCATCGTCATTATGTAAACCAAATGGAATTTAAATATAAATGTCGCAGCCACTATTTGTTACTAATATGCTTACCAATAATGGTAAGTTCTGTCAGTATCATTGTTTGTACTTGCAATTACATTGCATTCACTATCATTTGAAGCTTATGAGTTGCTTTTTGATATTTACCATGTTACTTATGTTGTTTGTGGTACCCACCATTGAAGTAGAGTTTAAATCATCGTAAGTGCCTGAAATACTGATTTATGTAGAGTTAAGCCGACCTCCAGCAAACGGAACTGTGTATACTCTTCGTAGTCAGTGAGTCATCCTCATGATGTTCTATTTTTTACATTTTTGGATAAAATGTGTGACTAGTCAAAGAAACCCGTTTAAAGTAGTCGCATCACAACTTAACAAATGCATAACTAAATCATGACTTTTTAATTATTCATGAGTAACAATGTATTGTTAAAAGGACAAATTAGTAATGTTATGTTCAACTATTACTGAGATTTGGTATGGAATGTTTCAGGGCTGCTAACAGTTTATGGGGTGATACAATAAAAGAATATTTTTGTGTGGATTCTTCACCAGACATGAATGATTTGTCTCAGTCCATTTTAACAAGTAATGTTCTTTCTTTATTCCCTTAACAGTCATTGCATTATATTAATTATTCATTTTTTTCTCTCTATATTTTAAGTTGAAGAGACAGATCAAATGCATATAAAACCTGTAAATTATCGGCAATTTCTTCCGGCTTCGGAAAATGTAAGTAAATTAAATACCTTCTATGTAAAATATTCACATCATGTTAAATTTAGTCTTCTAATTTTCTTTAACTGTGCTACAGTAGTAAGTTTTAACAGTATTGTAATGCTGGTATCTTTTTCTATTGCAAAACAGTTTAATACAGTCTCATAATTTCTCTTCTTCAATCATTAACATATTGATGTTTATGGATAAAACAAATAAATTTTGTTAATTCAATAAATTTTATTGAATTAACAAAATTGTGCTCCGAATAATGTATAAAATTTCTTGTATATTTTATTTAAAAAATATTAGAACTCGAATTAATACTTGGGATCTTTTTCATTTGTAAATATTTTTTCTGGTAGAATAATTAATATGAATAGAGATAAAAGTAAACTTATACATAATTATTAATTTGTATTACTCTGCATATAATTTATTTAGAATTACATGTTATGAAAATATCAATGATTTAAATTTTGACAATCAAAGACATTAAATCAAAGACATTTGTTTTTTTTTTAAATGCCTGATTAATATTTTACTCAAGAAATTTTCCGGATTTTTGAGTTGGGCTCACAATCACCCCTGTTAATCCAGAGTCAGCAAAATGGATAGCATTGATAAATTTATAGATTGTTATTAATTTGTTAATAGTTGCTGTTAAAACTTTTCTGATTAAGCTTTTTTAATTCATTTCATCATAAATCAGATTTATTTTAATAACAGTCCTTCAATTTAAGATTGTTTAAATCAATTAATCTAACCTTGTTTGTTTTTTCTATAAACTTTAGATTAAATATGATCTGGTAGTCAGTGCTTTTTCTCTATTGGAGTTGCCATCCATGAAAGATAGACTGCAAGCGATTGATACACTGTGGCGAAAAACTAAAAACGTTTTGGTATTCAAATTTTAGATATATTTTAATTTTCTTGATTTTAATGCAATTTTGTTATTTGATTTTAGTTAATTAAAAAGAAAAAATACTGCTGTGATATCATTTCTGAAACTGAAGTGTTGCTTTTCTATTTTTGTGGCAATGCTGAAGAGTTTTAACCTATCAACTTAATGTTTTTTTAAAAACCTAATTGTCAAATTATGACTCAATAATAAAGATCTTAAGTAAGGAAAATAAAACATCTTAAGTAAAAAATACATTAAACAAAAAATATTAAATAAAAATTTAAAAAAAAACAAACACAAAATGTAACATATGAAGTATCAAATTCAAATATCTTTATACTTACCAACATCTTGCAAAAAGGATTTTAAATATTTTCGTAACAAGTTTGCCAGACTACAAGATAAAAGCGTTAATAGAGAATAGTAGGATGTATTTTTTGGCTCGTTCTTTCTAAAATATAGAATTGAATTTGATTTGTCAGTTACCTTGGATAGGCCAGATACTGAATTTGTGCGAGTTAATTATATTATGCTGAATAATTTAAGGCTTATAATTTATAAAAAGTGGAATTTTAATTTATAACATTTTTAATTTTGTGAAAAAATTATTAACATTTATTGAAAAAAATTCTATATTAAATATTACAAATTTTGGAAGAGTTTGTTTGTTTTCAGAGAAATAATTATTGCTAAAAATTCTTTTAATTCTATTATTTTGATTAAAAGTAGTATTTAAATAGATGTTTCCAGAAGCATTTTCTATGTTGCATGTATATGTATATTTAAAAATTCAAATTTGTATTTTTAGAGTAACTTACAAATTTAAAAATAAGGCTACAAAAATAATTTTATCGACTGCATGTACTCTTGGTACAAAAAATAAAACTCTCTAATATACTCTCGGGAAAAAATATGTTTCTCACAGTTCGATTTAAGGGAAAACTTAAATTAATTTATACATACTTCAACTAAAATTCAATTAAAAGACAAGATGGGAATGATAAAGTGGGAGAAAGCATTTAGCTTTAAAAATTAAATAAGGAAGAAGATTTAGATAAAAAAAATAACGTAAAAAGATTACTTGAAGCTTTTTATGTTATATATATATTATAAGATTACAAAAATAATTTTATAGACTACATGTACTCTCGGTAAAATTGTATTTTGATTACATTTTTCTCTTTAAAATATTTAAAGATAATAATATTAGTCTTTTAATAATCATAATTTTCGTGTAGATGGCTAAAAAATAAATCTTTTGAAAGATTCTATTTTCTTTCTTTACTGTGTATATGTTTCTTATATATTTTTTGTTTCGTTTTTAGGTCATTGTTGAGCATGGAACTTTAGCTGGTTTCAGTACGGTGTTAGATGCTAGGGATTATGTGCTTCATGTACGTCCGTTTAATTATTCAAATATGTAACTTACATTCTATCACCACATTCTTAAATGATTTCACTTCATTTTAATACTTGAATATTTCTATTATTATAATGAAACACACGTCAATAAGTTTTGTTACATGTATCTCATATTTTTGAGCAGGTTATGTTGCATAATTTAAGTTTGAGATTTTTGTATTTTGGAAAAAATCATAATTTAATAAAGAAAGAAAGAAGCCATGATAATTTAAAATTACTTTATAATGCTATTTTAAAAATACTTTTGGGAAGGTCAATTTCTTAAAGTAAGTGCATAAAGTAACCTTAAATCTTCCTAACGATCTTCCTTGCTTTATTTTTGTATCAGTTGTAGTCCATTGAGTAAGTAATGTTTGCATTTAATAAATTATAGCCACCTCTGTTACTTTTTTTTATATGTAAGAATAGATATCATAATTTCACAGTACACTATTAACTTTTTCCTTTGTATTAGATCATTCAATCAATTTACATAAAAAAATACATAGCCGATTTCTATTGTACCATTAAACTTTTTATTCTTCCTTCTATAAAAGTTTAAAGTAATTTTGTACAGTTGAACTTCGATTACTTAATATAAAAATTTATTAAGGTATGATTCTTTAATTATAATAGCATGATGGTTAAATTGTGATATTCAATGTATATAGTAATGTGATATTCAATGTATATAACATGGTATTCATATAGTATCTCAGCTTCATCAATTTTCTTTGGTTTAAATTTTTTAATTTAATAAATATTTGGCTTACTTATAGCTTGCATGCTGATACTTGTTTTATTTTCTAAGTGCTCAAAAATCAATATGAATATTATTTTTAATATTTTTTCTTTCCAAAATTAGATATTGTTTAATATTATTATTAGAAAAAATAATTTTAAATAATGAATTGTCTGTACATTCTAAATAATGAGTATATTCATCTATACAGATTGTAGAATTAAGTTTATTTCTTATGTAAAATAGATTTTTTGCCCATTAAATGCAAACAAAAATATGGTAGAAAGCGTTTGTCTTTATTGGCTTATCATGCATATAATTTTTGTTCAAATGAACTCTAATACCTCAAACTTAAATGAAGGGGCTAATAATCAGGTTATCAATTGTGTAACAAAAAAAGCTTATAACTTTTTTTTTTTACTTAATTCATAGACAACAGATACTTTTTCGTTATTTTATCCGTTCTTTCCCAAGAAAAATATTATTTAAAAAAAGATTTCCTCTATAGCAGGGTTTCTTAACCTGTGGTTCGTGGACCCCTTAGGGGTCCATGGGTCATATTTTGGGGGTCCACCGACTGCTCCTAATTTTTAAAACGTTTTGATCAATAATATTTAAATAACATTGATCTTTTTTTTCTTTCTAAAAGGTGAAAATACATACATATTTGAAACTAGGTGATCGAGATACCCCAAATTCAGTACGGACTGCACACAGCCCTCTAATGTCCCTGTCATATTTTTAACATCCTCCACTAACCAATTTTCAGTTTGCACCAGTAGGGGCAACCCCTGATGACGTCCGCTGTACTATTTTTATTATCCCCTATCAAGCTACGTACATTTGACACCTTGTTCAGGTTACTAGATCTAGAATTTTTTACTAAGAAGAAAGCCCAGTTTTTGAAATCTGGAACATTAGACAAACTTGGATTTGGTATTCCACAAAAACCTCTGGTTGAGGCATCTCTCAAAGTTGCATATTATATTGCTAAAAGCAAGAAACCGCATACTATTGGAGAGACGTTAATTAAGCCATATGAGCTGGAGATGATTGAATTAGTTTGTAGATTGGAACAGAGAAAAAAAAACTTGAGGCAATTCCATTTTCAAATGATGTGATACAGTCAAGAATAGTTGAAATTTCTTGCAATATCTTGAAAAAGATCATCGATGAATTGAAAGTATCGCCATTTCCCTTTAATATGCAACTGGATGAAACTACAGATATCTCGAATTATAGTCAACTTCTTGTTTTTGGTTACGTGTCTCTTGATACTATCATAGAAGAATTTTTATTTTGTGAGTCTCTTTTGCAAACTACAAAGGCAGTTGATGTTTCAGCAATATTAAATGTTTTCTTTACCAAACAAGACTTCGGCTGGAAAGAAAAACTTCATTCACTTCGTACAGATGGAGCACCTGTGATGCTTGGCAATAAATCTGGTTTTTCCCTGTTGGTGAAAAAAAAGTCTCCTAATGTTCTTGTTACTCATTGTTTTTTACATAAACATGCGCTGGCTACAAAACTCTTCCAACCAGCTTAAAAGAAGCATTATCAAACGTTATTAAAACTGTAAATTTTATTAGACGTAGAGCTCTTAATCATCGTCTCTTTAAAACGCTGTGTCAAGAAATGGACGCAGAACATGAGGTACTTCTGTACCACACGGAATTGCGCTGTCTGTCAGGAGGGCAGGTTTTGAAACAATTTTTCATGTTGAAGATCAAATTATCACTTGTTCTAGAAGAAAAAGATAACTCATTCTTCGAATATTTAAACAAAAAGGATTTTACCTATAAATTGGCTTACCTGGCAGATAATTTTAACCACATGAACAATATAAGTCTTTTAATTCAAGGACCCGATATCACCATTATGGATGCAACTGAGAAACTACAAGCATTCCAATTGAAGATGCTACTTTGAAAAAAATAGAATTCAAAATGAGATATATGCAAACTTTTAAATGTTGGACGAAGTGCTTTCAGAAAATGGATCTTGGCAAGATAATTTGTTACTGAATAACTTAAAAAATGAAATCTGTGAACACCTGGAAGTACTTCAAGTTTAATTGAAAAAATATTTTAATTTAGATGAGATAAAGATAAAAGATGAGTTGTGGATTCGTCCTCCTTTTCTTTGTGATATAGACTGTATCGATGATTATGAACCTTACCAAAGATGAGCTTATTGATCTTAGAACAAAGTCCTTGCTAAAAATGGATTTCGATTCAAAAACACTCGGAGAGTTCTGGTCTTCTGTGAAAGTAGCCTACCCATTGCTTGTAAAGCGAGCTATTTCAGCTATAATTCCGTTAGCTACAGTGTATCTTTACGAAGCCGGACTTTCCAGAGTTGTGACAATAAAAACAAAACATCGTTATCGATTGAATGTTGAACATGTTATGCGCGTTGCTTTGTCGAAAACCATCCCTCTATTCAATTTATTAATTAAGGAAAAGCAGCAACAGCCTTCAGACTAAAAATTTTAATTTTAAATATTTTGTATACTATTGAAATAATAAAATTAAATGCTAAAATAAATTAAATACTAAAAATTTATGTTTTTTGTAATTTTTTTTCTCAGAGAGGTGGTCCGTGACTTCTAAAAAAATTTTAAAAGGGGTCCATTGTATCAAAAAGGTTAAGAAGCACTGCACTATAGTTACATTACTTAAGATCAAAAATGATATTGTAATCAATGGAATGTTTTAAGAGGACAATAGCTTTAAAATTGTTCTCTGGTATATTTGGCCTACATCTATAGCATATTCAACTTATTCATCAGTAATTTGCTTCTTCTTTACTTCAATTATAGGAAATGGCTTTTTTATATTTTGAAATATTCTCACTTCAATCTGGTATTATTAGAAAGAAATTCAAGTTATCAAAAAGAAATAAAATTTTAAAAAAAGGAACAAACAAGTTTTTCTAACATTGAGTGCATAAGAAATTTGAAGGAAAATTTTTGTATGAGATAACGAATGATTTGTTAAATAAAGGTTTGACATACGCAAGTTTGAGTGTACTTTAAAAATTGTCTACATAAATTATCTTAATTTAACTATTTTTTTTCCTTAGATAGAAAATGAAGCATCCCTAGAATTTGCTCTTAGTCATACAAATGGAGCACATGTACTTTGTCCTGTATGTAACTATATTAAAATTCTTCCTTATAATTTACTTGGGTTACTTATAATGTTAATTGTAGAATGAGTGTGTTGCCAATATAAATATTAAAATTCAGTAAAATATTAAAATAATCATACTTCCATGTCCAATATGATTTACAGGAACTGTGGAAGCAGGGGGGGCTTTAGCCCCATCACATTTTATAAATGAAGAGACATAGCCCCCTTCTAAGATAACTATTTTTCACTTAATATTTGTGTAATTAAATTTTCAATTAAAAAATAGATTATTTTTTCATGGTATCTGAATTCTAAAAAAAAAGTGAACTTTAACATTTCTAAGGTGCCAAATCAACCCCCTCAGTGGAAATACTGACCACTGGGAAAATTCTGGGTTTCAAATGTCAGCAAACAGAATTAAAAAAAAACAGTGAAACAGAATTTAAAAAATACTGTTAAATGAGAGATAAATAACTTACAGGTCAGCAATTTCTTTTATTAAGTTTATTTAAATTTTAAAACTATATAAATCATGAAGTTCAAATTTTTGATAGCAATTTTGTTAATTTCAGATAATTCAGACCCAGTTAATACTTATGTCTATACATGCAGGGAGGGAGAGAGCCTTGCCCCACTCTTGATATGTTTACATGGTCACTGATGGTTTCTTCAATGTTCTTCATTTAAAGTACACAATAATGTCTGCTGTGATTAGGGTCGTCAATAAAATCTACTTTTGTAATCTCATGGAGCAGTAGTTTTCTCATACAATTCTATAAATTGAATAATTTTGAAATCACTTTTTAAATTTCAATTTTAAGCATTACTTATCAAGCCACTTCTTAGGTAGTAAATTTTTTTACTGTATAGTAAGTGTATAAAATTTCAAAGCTATTTTTAATGCATATATTTTAATTCCTTCTGAAAAAATGAAAGATTTGTCTTCAAAATTTTTACTAAGTCTGGGATCCCATCATGAAATAATGGGATCTTAAAAAGTTTGAGATGTTATTAACCTGCGTCATAGAAGTAAATGATCAGAACTTGCTTTAAGTTAGTCTAAGATCAAATATAAAAAACTTAAACTATTAATCTAGTATACTTATATCATTTTACTATACTGATTTATTAAAGCCTTAATTTAACTCAATATTAAAAATTGTCTATTGATGAGATGATGTTATTAATGCTTTATAAAATCTTCTGAAAGAATTATTCTTAAACTACTTGCGAAAATTGGGAGCAATAGTTTAAAATCAGAATTGTTTATGTAACTAACTTGTTTCAACAAAATACTTAGAAAAAATCCGGACTATATATAGGAACATTTTGTCAGAAGATCTATTTTTCAAGACTAACAAATAGATTATTTGCAACTTTTGTCCTCTGTAAATCATGATACTTTTATTTTACTTAGAACAATTATTTGGTGCAGTTGTCTCCCAGGAAAAAAAATTAATGAAAAACTGAAGCTGCTATATTTTTTTTTCTTGAAAAAAAAAAGAGTTTTTTATTAATTAGTTATTTATTAAATACTTTCGATTCTCTAAAGCAATATATAAAATATGTGACAAAAATGTAAAGCTGAGAATTTGTTTATTTTTAAGTACTTTGTTTATTTGTAATTTGTTTGCTCTAAATGGTCAATTTTTTTTCTGGAATGAAAAGATGGTTGTATGATAATAAGTTTCCTTTAAACAATATTTAAATAGGCTCAATTAAAATATAATAAATAATACATTCTTAATAATTACCTTTTTTTTCTTCATTGGGTTGAAAAGATTTTTTTTTATAATTATGGTCTGCAAGTTTAGTCTTTTTTTAATTTTCCTTATGGCTCATTATTAACTTCAGTCTCTTCTGTATTACAAAACATATTTTTAGACATTACAACTGCTTTTCAAGCATTTTTTTTTCTAAATCATAAACATGAAAACCCTGCACTGCAAAAACAAAATATTGATCTAAACTTCCTGGATTATTGGAAGCTTCATGGCTCTTTAAAACAAAATATAGCATTGTTTTAAAAACGCTGACTATAAATGATCATGAACATTAGGAATGTGGCACCTTTTGACTTCTGAAAGCAGATTTTTAAGTGATTTAAATTAGTTAGTGTGATGCAAATAATATTTGCATCTTATGTTTCTGTTTTTAAGTATTAGACAAGCTTTAGCACATTAACAATAAAAATTATCCTATATTTTATTATTAAAAGACCCCATCCTGAAATCTCTCTCATTAAAAATATATTTTATGCATCAAATAAGTATTTTCATTTTTATTCTAGTGTCCACATGATGTTTCTTGTCCATTAGTGAAAAAGTATAGAGATTCATGTGGTTTATTTGTAACTTATCAAACTATATTTCCTCGACAGGTATTTATATAATTTTTTTATCCTTTCAATCATTTATTTATATTTTAAAGTTCCACACTATAATCCTGTTATTGATTTTAGTGTACAGTTAATTTATCTGTTAATGGATTATCCAAATTGCATATTGTCTGTTGATCTTTTTTTTATTTTCAATAATTAATTACAGTAGTCAAATTATTGAATAAGTTATTGAATTTGTAATAAAATGTTTATCAACCCAAAACAGGAAGGAAATGGCCAATTTTTTAACATTTAAACTAACAAATTTGTTTTTACTGAAAATGACAATGTATTTCATTATAATTGCATGAGTAGGCATCTAATGTAGGTAATAAAATGCAGGTAAATAAAGTATTATATTTAAATTTCATAATTATGAAACTTAAATATTAAATTTCAGAAGTATTGAAGAAAAACATGATTTTACTTGTTTTTTATAATTATTCATTGAATTAGTTTAGCAGTGGTTACCACATTACTGAATTCTGCATAATATCAAAATTATACTTTCCTTCATAATGCGATCTATTTCAGTTAAAACCTTTTTTTAAATTTGTAACAAAATTGTTCAGAACTGTTCAATGTCTAATGAAGGTTTTTAAAAGAGAAAATTTAACCACATTACTGAATTCTGCATAATATGAAAATTATACTTCCTTCATAATTCCTATTTCAGTTAAAACCTTTTTTTAAGTTTGTAACAAAATTGTTGAGAACTGTTCAATGACTAATAAAAGTTTTTAAAAGAGAAAATTTGAAATTGCATTAAATTTATTATTATTATTTTTTTTAGCAGATGGGTTATAAACAAAAGTATATGCATGCCTACATATCAGAGGTGCTAAATTACATAGCTTTGTGAAAATAAATTTTGTAGTAATAGCAATTTGTGTTTTAGATTCTTGATTTCGAAAATTTGATTAAAAAATATTTTGCCTGCCACTACATGTAAATATTTCAAAAGTTCATATTAATGGCCGCTTTGTCACTGTTATTTTATGTTAATTGTTGGCAAAAATTGCTAAATTTCCTCAAGTTTTAATTTTTTTTCCTCTACCTCTTTATAAAAATTTATGTTCAAAGCAGACTAGTTGGCACCCTTGATATACCGGCACATCCTTGATATATGAGAATTAAATTTTAATGAACTAATTCAGATTTGGTATTTTAAATTTTCTTATAGCGCCAAGTGTTCAATAAAGATTTTATTTCCTATGTTGTACTGAAGAAAGGTCGTCGTCCCCCAGGTAAGATTTCTATTTAAAAATTAAATTTTATTCTTTGTATCTTAAAGGTTTATTGGTGAATATTAATTATTGAAGTTTTGGTTTGTAGGGAAGACTTTGCTAAATAATATTCCATATGTTCAAAAATGAGTTCTTTTTTTGATAATTTGAATGTCTTAGGCATGAATTGTCCAGGTAACTTTACATAGAAATTTCATAATGTTAAACAACATTCTATTAAATAAATTCATTAATGGTTTTGTTAAAAGCTAGAAATATGAATTGATGTTCAAAAATGTTTATAATCTTAATGATTTAAGAAATTATTTTTTAAAAGAAAGAAGACAAAATAATTTGAATTTTTTATTGAAAAAGCACTGACAACAAGAAAAATTAATGATATTACAACTTTATAAGTTTTTAAAAAATAGATTTAGTGTCCAATAATTGATTGAAACAAGCATGTGGTATAGAGCAAAATTAATGATTGTTACTGGGCAATTAAGTATTAAAAATGTCTATTAAAAAATAGTAACTTTGAAAAACTTGATCGCCACTTTTTTTTAAAAAAAAAATGCAAACCATGTACTCCAAAACAAGAGCTTTTTATTTCTTGTATTATTACAGGCAAAAGCTGAAATCTTATCAGGCTATAGACTCTTTTTTTACTTCATTTATAGTCAGTCAATACTGTTTAGTTTTATTCGTTTTAAAGATTAGTAAGTTTGGCAGAATTAGTAAGTTAGATAAGTAATTTTGGCATAATTAGTAGGTATGGCATTTTTATGGATATTTAAACATATTCTAAAAAATATTTTATTTAATGCTCATTTCTATTTTCATAGCCATATTTTGATGAGATTTCTTTCAAAGTAAAAAAAATAATTTTTTTATAGGTTAGATGGTTTTTATATTATCTTTTTTCTCTCGAATATTTCACTTGTTAAGGTTTACTTTAAATTTCTTTCGTTCAACTTATTTTTAGTTTTTTTAAAAAAATCATAGAATTGTAAGTAGCTTTATTTTATGCTGCATCAAAATTTCAAGGCGAGTGAATTTGATTATGAGAGGTTAACATTTAAAATGATAATTAACATAATAAGGTTATCATATTTTTGGAAATGCTTGCTGACAATAATGATATCAACAGTTTATTTTAATTATTTGATTTTTTCAATTTTTCACATGTTTTCAGGAGTGAGCACTACTACCAAATGCCACTACAAACCAGTCACAAAGATGATTCACAACTATATCACAAACTTGTGATATAGTTGTGAATCATCATATTACTACTAATATTTTAATAAATTTTAGTGTTGGTCATGAATTTCACTTGGAATTTTAGATTATCTCTCCAAAAAGATTGGCCACTCTTTATTTGAACATTATCAGTGTCTAATTAGCTTTTGGCATTTCATTATTGTCATAGATTCCATTTTCTATGAATGTAAATTGTCTTTTCCTTTTAAATTCCTTAAAAAAAATAATAAATGACAGTTTTTTTTAGTGTGTTCTATTCGTAATTGAAAAACTATCTATATATATATATTTCTTACACGGCGACAAAAAAAAGCCTCATTACAACTCCCTGAATGGCAACGCTAGAAAATCGACCAATGATTGCCGCTAAAAATGTCACATGCCAAATCTAGCCGAGGTGGCTCAACATATAGCGCTTTTAAAAACGGAAACTGAAATAACCTTAAGCTAGGCAGAAGTGAATAGTCTTTGTCGATAGATCTCTATTTTAGTATTTTGTCGAAAGCGCTTTTTTTCACGAATTTATATATTAAGAATTTATTTGACGATTTTTGATTTATATCATGAATTTATTTGTATTATTATTGTTATTAGTTATTCATTGAAAAATGAGTCTCGGTCGTGCTGTTACGCTTAAGATTTTATACTATAGCACATTTCTAATAGGTTTAACTATTTACATGCCATTTATTTGAATTCAAATTAATTTTAATGACTTAGTATTTAATAAAAAGATGTAATTTTTTTTTAAAAAAAATTTGTTATATGGATTTGAATGATTGTTTTGAATTCTTAGAATTTTGTGTATTTGCAATGTACCTAAGTTAGTAGCGAGCAAAGTGAGCTTGGTTTGCGAAGCAAACCATATAAGATTGTGCAGCAATTTTTGGGAGTTGGCGAGCAGGGGGCGCAGCCCACTAGTTTATTAAATTATTCACTAGTTAAAGTTTATTATTATTAGTAGTTTTTTTTATGAAGTTAAAAATAATCAATATTAATTGACACTACACAATCATGCACAAATCTGAAATGTGTATTTCAACATTATTGAACATATCGAGCAATTTCATTTCTTTTATACATGATTAAGTATTCAAACTACTTCAAAAAATTAACAAACTTTCCATTGCAAATAATGCCGTTGAGTGTAGCTAACAAGTTAAGACCTACACCAATCAAGCATTTATTTTGATGAATTAATACAAAATTTATAAAAAAAATCATTTAATCACTGTTGACTTTACATTAATTTGGTTTACAGAAACCCATCTTATAAGCATTACTATAAAAACATGGATTCATATAGTTTTAAAAAATACTAATTTGGTGACTTATCCCAGTATGCCATCCATGTTGATTTTATTTATATTAAAATAAAGATTTAACTAGCATAAAGATTTAAAGCTACTTATAAAAGATTTCCAGTGAAACTTGTGTTTGAAAAAAAAAGTTGTAAGCTAGGAAGCATTATTTAGCTTTATGCACTGTGGCAATTAGGATAGAATCCAAAAGTCCCCCTTGCGCCCGCTGCCCAGGTTTTAGGAAACTGACAATAAAAATATCTCAATGACCATTGTGTTAATTAGAAATTATGAACACATTCAATGAAACTCTGGTCATTCGGAAAATTTTCTGGATAATTTTTAGAATATAAAAAATTAAGAAATATCAATCCAATGTGCAGTATCCGGGAGTTATATTTAAAAGATTAGAAAATATTCATTGATCCAAATTTAAAGAAAACATTATAAAAATGTAAGTAAATTGTATTTGCACTAAATTTAATACATTATAAGCAAGTTGCCTTCCTCTCTTACTAAATAGTTTGACATTATAAGCTTATTCAATTATACTAACTCTAGTTTTACTAAAATGGCTAATTTGTGTTCAACTGTACTCCTTTTAAATTGGCTGTTAATGTTTTATGACCATTATTATGTGCAATGAATGAGTTGTTTTCGTTGTATAAATTTGAATCGTGTATAAATTTGATTTGTGTGCAAATGAAACGTTACGAATATAAATTCTGATTTTGTAGTTAGTTTCATTTAAAGGAATTGTAAATTAGTATTATGACTTCGGATAATGCTGTTTCTTATTGATTGGTATTTAATGATTTTTTGTAGATGATAATACATGGCCCCGGATTGTAAGACCAGTATTAAAAAAGTCTAAACATGTTCACTGCCGTTTATGTTGTGATGATGGACAACTGCATGAAACCATTGTAACAAAAGCTAGGCATGGAAGGTAAACTATTCTTTTATTTTTACGGGGGGGGGGGGAATCTAAAATATTATTTATTTTCTATTACATAATAAAACAAAACTTAACTATTACAGTTAGCTTAAAATTTATTATTTTTATAGACATAGTAGATTTGAAATATTAAACAGTATTAAGTGTTAAAGGTCAGGTCATAATCTAAATAGGTTATAAACTATAAGATGTTTTTAGACCTTTTATTTCAACCTTTTTTTTTTTCTTTATTGGACTCATAGGAATGCTCATCACTCTTTGCATTCCTTAGAACAACGTGCGGGGAAAAAAAGGTTTTTTTTCTTGTTTTTAGATTTTCTGTGCTAAGATATCATTTTAATAGTTAAATGTGTAGGCCTTAAATGTTAAAAAAATATATTATCAGATAAATCAGAAGTTATTACTTTTTGAAATTTATAACTCTTTTTGGCAGATTTTTTTTTAAACCCTCAAAATCTAGAAAACACCATCCCAATGGTCTCATCGAAAACAGTCCTCTTTCATTTATAGTGTATTTTGTCATACATATAACACTGTTTGATAAAACACTTTTATATCTAATTTTAAAACTTGTTTACCTAATGATTATTACCTGCAAAAATAATTGTTCATAATTTAGTTTTCTATTTAAAGACAATCAGAAATAAAATTGAATTTTAGGTAAAAAAAAAATTTTGCATCATCTTGGCACTATTTTGTTCAAAATTATTAACAATTCCAAACCAGTAAAATTTTTAAGAGAAGTTATATTTTGGATTTTTTTTTTCAACCAATTTTCTTAAAATTTAAATTTTTTTTAATGCATGTATTAGTAGGCCAAAATTATTTGAATAGTAAGATGCTTAAATTTTTAGGCTATCATTTAAAATGACAAAATTTTATAGAACTCATTCTGGTAGTTTCTGAGTTATGAAATTTAAAAAAAAAGTAATGTTTTTAAATTCTCAAAAACTTATTTTTGTTTTAAAGTTACTGTCTAATGTAAAAATTTTTGTAAATTAATAATGAAATAATTCTAAAAAT
Organism: Parasteatoda tepidariorum; assembly: GCF_982258835.1. Taxonomy (NCBI): domain Eukaryota; kingdom Metazoa; phylum Arthropoda; class Arachnida; order Araneae; family Theridiidae; genus Parasteatoda; species Parasteatoda tepidariorum. The sequence goes on along the minus strand of NC_141761.1, from coordinate 47,186,011 downwards.
ATGTAGTAATCTTAAGATAAATAAGATGTAAAAGTTTTTGATTCACTTAAATAGTGTCGGAGCTACACAACAAATAAAAATATTATGGGTTTATAAACTTCTGACCGCTGCCATGACCAAACTATCAGGATCATGTATATCTTTGTGTATATGTATCATAACCTTAAATAGTTTTATTTTTATTTGTACTAACCTATACACAACTGATGGTTATACTAAATTTCCTTAAAATCTGTCCAATGGTTTAGGAAATAATCAACCAAATCTGAATTTTATTTTTATTAATTTTGAACACTAGAGTATATTAGAGAAAAAAGTTTTTATTATTACAATATTATGCTAGAATGCTTATTGGAAGTATAAAGCTTTAATTCAATTTGTCAGTTTATTCTAATTAAAGACATAGATTTTTATAAATGCATTTATTCTTATCGAAAGTCTACTCCTTTAGGCATGCCTACAGGGCAGCAAGATCCAGTTCATTAGGTGATTTGCTTCCGGCAAATATTCAGTTATCAACAGATGAAGTTAAATTTCCAGAAGAAATTTTTAAAGACAGTGGTTACTTTGAAAGTGATGATGAAGAAAATAAAACATAACAGTTTAATGTTATAAGTAAAAAGAAAACTATCACACTCTTATTAATCATACCATACTTAAAGTTTTAAAAAGACTTACCAAATTTTTGGTCCAGAACTTGAAGTTGTATGACATTTTATAAATATGTAAAATATTGTTTATAAAAGAAAAAAAAAAGAGATGAAATCTTCAATATGTACAGTTGTGTTCTTAATAAGAATGAAATTTGAAAAACATAGATTATCATAGGTTACTACACTAATAATTCAATAAGTAATGTCATAAATAATCTTCATTATAGACAGTGTTATCAGTAAAATGTATAAATCCCATTCTGCAAAAAAAAAATTTAAATCTTTTTCCAAAATTGGATGAGAAAAGTAATAAAAAATAAGTAACAGATTTCTTTTTTAAGAATTAATTTGTATGTTGTATAGATTTTATTAATGGGATAAATATACAATATTCATTAATTTTAAATAAGAGATTCAGAGGTACTTCTATAAATTTTTGTGGTGCAGGGGAACAGAGAATTATAAAAGAAAGAAGATCAGACTGGATAAAATTAGAAAAATTGATTTATTCAATTTCATTACAATAAATGATTTGAAGTTGATATAAAAATACTACAGTTTAAAAACTTCTCATTAAGTACAAAACATGAGACGATATACATTTTAACAATTAAAAATGGATAGTTTTATAAATGCAAAAGAGCAAAAAATACTATACTTAAAAATATTTTTTGTAATTTAATAAGCTCGGCATTAATGACTAGTTCATAAAATGAACTTAGTAACAATGTATAACATAAATATTTTTAAATATACAATTGTTCATCCATCTGTCTCATTCAGAATCATCGCTATCCACATATTCTTCTCCAGCCATTATGGAAGCTGTAAAAATGGTTTGTATTTGTTTAAAAATATATTTCATTTTTCTCTTCAAAAAAGTACACTATCAGTTTTATTTTAAAATGCTTACTAAATTAATCTTATGCAGTCCCTTAATCCCTTACCACTGTGGCAATCCTGGTTAAAACGAGTAAACCTTATTTACACTGTTAAGTCTATGTAGTTACAAAAAAGCCAAATAATTAATTGGTTATTTCTATTTAAGTGGAAGACTTTTCAATATAATATTCTGGCCAATGTATGAAAAATAAGAGTTTTAGCATAAATTAATAAAAGTGTAGCAAGTTTACAAAAGTGCTGAGACATTCGTCACTGATGGGTAATGCGTCATTACTGCAGAAAAATACAGAAATCCGTGGATTGATACTGCGGTATACGGGAAAAGTATATGTTCTTCCAAGTGGCCAGGTGCCCCAGATCAGTTACCTTGAATTCATATACGGATGAATTTCTAGGTTTGTACCACCTCAACAAATCAGAGCAGGCAGTTCAAAGCCTTGCTGTCTGATGTTCTTCGGTATAGTTGGCCATCAAACAGGCCTCTACCATCCAGCAAAATGGTCAAGTGGAAAGGTTTCATAGACTGCAGCAATCAGAGCTCGTGGTACAAATCAGTAAAGCGCAGTTCCTCCTAGGTTTCAGAGCTGCATGGAGGGAGGAGTTGCAAGCAACAACAGCAGAAATGGTGTACAGAGCTTCTATCTGACTGCCTGGGAAATTTATAAGTCCAATAACTGATAGAGCTAATACCAATACTTTTGTCAGCAGGCTAAAAGAAACTATGCAGGAACTATTTCCAGTGGTACTCAGACAGTAAGTGCATTAAACAGTATTTGTAAATAAGGACTTGACGTTGTGCAGTCACGCTTTACTGAGGACTTGACATCCTTAAAAAGGGTCTACAACCACCTTACAAAGGCCAAGGTAACAAAGTTTTCAAGCTACTTATTCATGGTTGCGAGAGAACGGTCAATATAGACCATGTTGAGCTGGTCAACTTCTCCAGGGATGAGGAAGGCATGTGTTCCCAACCCAAGCAAGTACTTAGAAAATCAACATAGGAACAGTCAGCGACTACATCTCCAGTTCCAAGTATCATTCCAGCAACATGCTCAGGTTAATAGCATAAGATTTGGTAAAGGGATTTTTTTTAAAAAAAATAATGAGTTAAAATATTATACTTTTGCATAAGCTCAAAGATATAAATTTTGAAATTGCCTGAAGAGGGACCCGTCGCACAGGTTAAATAAAGTGGAAGAATACAAAAATGCCAAGAGTTGCGGTGCTTGAGGCAAAAGAATATAGGAGGTGCAGACTGATACAAAATGTGCTAAACAGGCTGTGAACAGTGTGCATCTCCTTTATTGCGGTGCAATTGAATGTAACAAGTGTCAAATCAGAATTCAACATCTTTTTACTTTTGATCTAATTTGTCAATGTTTTGATAAATTTCGTAGAAACTTTAAATTAACATTATTAAAGTAGGAGTTATTTCAAATACCCTGATATGCGTACATAATGTCATTTCCACCAAAAAGTATAATTTCATATAAAAAATGGCTCTACTCTCACACTCTATGTGATTTCTTAAAAAAAAAAAATTTTGTGCATCTATACAATGAACATTTTAATATTGTATTTTGAACTGTTTTCCATACAAATTAGAAAGGAATTAAAAGTAGAATTAGTGATTTTATTTTACAATGACCAATAAACTATCTTTTAACTGAAAAACAAGAATTAATACTTACAAGTTCTTTGAAGTGGTTTCAATAATGCAGCACAAGCAGGATCATTCGTAATTTCAAATGGTGTTTTGTTTTCATTGTTTTTCAAGGATGGATTAGCTCCTAAAATAAATTTACAAAAAATATTATTAGATAATTAATAGTCAATGCAATCTCTATACATAATAAAAGAAAGATCCAGCAAATAAGAGACTTTTACATGCATATTACATTCACATACATTTTATTGGTATTTACACCCAGAACCGAATAATAGATATTATTTTTAAATTTAAGCTATGATGCTACGCATTTATAATTTTTTACAAGCAAATGTAAGAATTAGTTACCAACCTTTAACTCACTCTACTGTGTTAAATATGAAATAAAAAGGTAAAATCAATTCTAGAGCAAAATTAAATTTAAAGGTTAATTCAATGTTTTATCTCAGAACAGTTTCAAAATCAAATAAATAAAGCACATCTGTATATTATTACATGAGAATTAGGAATAAGGAGATTTTAATTTCATTTCATTTAATGCAGTATGTCAATAGTATGTATATAATAACAATGGAATTGACAACAAAATTTTACATATTAAGAACACATGAAGTGTTAATGAGGAAATAAAATTATTATTATTTTTTTTTCTTTTGCATTCATATTTGCCGCAATTAAAATTTAAAGAATTTATATTCGTTTCAATTTAGTTTTATGAAATGAATAATACTTAAAACTACCTTTATCAAGAAGCATCTTAACGACTTCACTATGGCCTTTCCAAGCACAAGAATGAAGCGGAGTATCACCAAGTTTATTCTGCAAAGCATTAATTTATGGATTTAGCATAAAAACATTTTCAAATGTCATGAAAAATAATAATTTGTATCTAATAAAATTAAACGAATACTAAAACTTTACAATTGGTTCACAAATTGTCTCTTAAAATTTGCAATGCTTTTAACTTTTTTGCTGAATGTAGGGGAAGTCCTGGTTTATTTGTATTTCTACCAATTCACATAAATAATGAAAGACTAGAAATTATCTAACTCTAAATATTTATTGAAAAGGACAAAACACATGAAAATAAAACAAGGATAAAAAAAATACAAGAATTTGGAAGAGGGGGTTTTGGGCTCGAATTAAACGTCCGTGCTTAACGGCAGTTCCTGGCAGACTGCCTTAGTTCACCGCCAGAGGCGCTGTAGTGGGGGGGGGAAGAGGAGAGCTTGTTACATGAAGACATTAACAAAAACTTGTCAGCCGGTTAACATATTTAATAAAACTGACAAGTAAGAGTTTATTAACTTGGGTCAATCTAGGTTTTTATGCCAGGGTCCTGTTTATTGAATTTTGTGAAAAATATTTTAGTCAAAATCTATAAGATCCTTTTATTTTTAAAATAAAATATGTACTTTTGTAAATAGATTATATTTTATTAATAAATTTGATTTTAAGAACAGTTACACAGATAACAGAAATTTTTTAATGCAAATCGTTTGAAAAGTATTGTGTTGTACCATCTATATGGTATTATTTTGTATTTAGTAGCAACAATCAGTACACAGTTTGTCAACAGAAAAAGAAAGAATGATTTTGTGAAAAAGCAGTCTTGTAAAAAACAATATGTGTATTTAAATAAATTTAACTTAAAACCTATTTATTGCATGAAAATTTATAAATGCTGTCAATTTTTATAACTTAAATGAGCATATTGTCCATGGAATTCTCCAGGATAATATAGGGTAATTTTTTAAGGTTTGGATTTTTGAAAAAGGTATGTTTCTTTTCAGATTAAACCCTGAAAATCAGTAACATTTCTTTGAGTGTTGTAATATTAATAATCTACGTCAGAAAAAACATAAAAATACAAATTTTATGTTGGTAATCAATTAAAGATTGATATTCTTACTTTAAAGGTGTAAAAATTAACTTAAGCACAATTTATTGTATTTTGTAAATACAAGTTAAATATAAAAATTACAGTACATTACACACAGATAAACATTTTAAATCTAGTATATAATGAAAATAAGAATGAAAGAAAAAGTTCACCTGAACATTAATTTCGATGTTTACTACTTTCAATAGTTCTTTCACGCAATCTTCATTTCCAGCATGGGAAGCCCAATGTAAGGCAGTGCAGCCTGCTTTGTCTAATCCATTAACAGATACCTAAATAATTTTTTAATCCATTAATTTTTTTGATTGGCAGGTACATAAAAATAATTCCTTTTGATATAGACAAGTCTTTTGAGTAGGCTAAAGATGTACTTGCATACAATTGCAATTTATATAAATCTACTACAGGTCAGTATTTTTTATTATGAAATTAGAACCGAAAACATAATTTTTTGAGTTTTATCTTTTTCTAACAGATATGACTTTTTTTTTTCACCTCAAAATACAAGGCTTGCTCATAATGTGAAAAAATATATCTCAAAGAGGTTGCAAAAAAAGGCTTCATTTTGGACCCCTTAATCTAATTTTTTACTGATATATTTCTCAGCTTATCTTTGGAACTAGTAGCACAAATGAAAAGAATTTTTGGAAAACATATTTACATGATTTGATAATATCAGATAAACAGCTTTGCTATTTATTTTAGAGGTATGGAAACAAATGGAGTAAAAATCAACATTGAGAGGCTTTAAATTACCCAATTTTTCAACTTGCCTGTAAAAAATATGTTTCTTCAACACATGTAAAAGAAATAAAAATTATAATTTTTTTTAAATAGTTTATGATCATAATTTTAATTTATTAGCATTAATTATATTTCATTATGACAGGTATTGAAAACAAAAATATCTAAACTCGCTAAAAAATACATTGATATTTAAAAAACAAAAGATTTTTAATGAAAGATATCAAAAGAGAATTCTTATCAAAGCAATTCTTAAGCAATTTTTTTCACATTAAAAATAAAGGTATCTCGAGTTAATTAGTAGTTTTTCTCTCTTCGACTTAAGATTGTTTCACCATATCATTCTAAATTTCAACAAATGCACTTTTTAAACATTCTTTTCTCAGCAATAGTTTCTGCTGGATGTCTATTCATACTAAATTTATAATTTTTTACAATTTATATATATATATATACATATACATATATATATATACATATATATATACATATATATATATATATATATATATATACATATATATATATATATATATATATACATATATATATATATATATATACATATATATATATATATATATATATATATATATATATATATATATATATATATATATATATATATACATACATTATATTTGTATGGAAATAGAATCAAGTATAGAACTCCAGACTAACAACTAGGAATAGTAGCTACTGGCTACCGGAGTCATAAAAAATGGTAACCAGGTTTGCACTTTTCCTAGTCTCTTTTATATAAATAAAAAGAAAAAGGTGATTATTGAAATGAGCTGTTCATATTTTGCATGTATACGTTAAAAATATTATGATTTTAAAAACCACAAAGACATCCATTGTAAAAAATCTTGAAAAATTGATCCACAAGATTATTTGAATTTTCAAAAGAATAATTACGAATAAAGTCCTTCAAAAGAGGATTACTCTAATGCACAATTTGAAATTTGCCTGTTGCAATAGAAACATATCATAAACTATGTGAATTTTACAAACCACAAAGATGTCCGTAATGATAATTCTTGAAAAAGCAATCAACAACAAAATTTGAATTTACTATGGTATTGTCACAAATCAAGACCATCAAAAAATTTATACTCTAAGGGGCAATAAAATATCAGGATTTTCAAATGCATGTGGAAATCTACGATTATAACTATCAAAATAAAACGATGGAATCATCGTAAACAGAGTCTATCAAAAAGTGAGTGCACGAAGATAGAATTAAAATATTCGTGCGTCCTATGGAAATAAAATTTCTGAGAAAAGCGATTGAAATGGGACAGGGATTTATGATCAGCAAAAATCGAGAACAATTAATACTTTTCTATTAAGTTTGTAATATGGTTGCCACTTTTGAGGACTAGGATTCGCTAATAGCTATTTTATATGTAAATGTCGCCTGTTGGCCGATGTTCATCTAAAGCTTTACTCCTGTGAGAACCCTGTAGAACATAGCTGCCAACATGAATGGGGAAATAAACCAGTAAATTTGAATGACTAATTACAATTTTTATGAAAACTTTTGATCAATTTATAATGAAAGAAATTGATCATGAGTATAATAAATGTTTATAATCATTAAAAAGTGGTTAAATGCAAAAATTCTATTATACTAAAACCTATAAATTTCATTTAGCTTGTCTGTTTATGATTAATATTGAATATAATTGTTTTCATTATGTTTAAAAATTTAAATTGATCATTTTGAATATAAAAAAATGAACATTTTTGAGTTAATTTAAAAAAAAGTAAGTTATCAATAATAAAATTCAAAATATTGTAGTTTAAATATACAATCTCTAACTATTATGGAATTTTTGTAGTTTCAGAAAATATTTTTTCTAGTGGTAATTAAGGTAATATATTAATACTAAATTAGACTTAAAAGAATTTCGTTCGAGTGCTACATATAAGTAATTCGAACAGATATATTAAAGCTCCAATATATTAAAGTGTCCATAAAAGTTTAATAAGAATTGTATTAATTTTAAAAGTTTAGCTTTAGTTCATTGTCACTTATAAATACATCTAGCACAAGATTCAAATGTTGCAAGATATGTTTAAAGATTAACAGAGATTACAATTTTTTTTTCCAGTAATTCTATGAGTTTTTGGGAGCTATTCTAAAATATACAAAATTAAGTAAGTTTTGAATTAAATTGTGTAAAGATTGGCAAAATAAAATAGTTTGCAAGAAAAACCAGCACAGTTATGAAAATAAAACTTATTTACTATAAATCCAAAATGTAAAATTATCCACTTTTTCGTGATTGTTCTTCTTGGACAAATCTTTAAAATATGAAATAATAATTATTCATAAGCAAGCAGATATTAAGTTTAAATAATTAATACCTTATTTTTTATGCACTCCGTCAAAAATGTAAGATTTCCTCTTTTAGCGGCTTCATGCAAAGGATGCAAGACTTCCTCAGTACTTTCCTCCACTGTTGGAAATAAAAATGATATAAATATTAGAATCCAATTTTAATAGTAAGAGATTTGAAAAAGCCTTTCAGAAATTTAAATAAAATTGCACAATTTTTATAACAACAACTTAAAGATTTTGATTCCAAGTGATAGCACAGAAATAAGAACAAAACAAATGGAAGTACAAGACAAATATACAGTGAAACAACAAATTCTTCATCATAATATTTTATAAAGCCAATTTATTTTAAAATATTTCACTGTTTTATAAATATTTAGATAAAATTTGATGATTGAATAATTTATTTTTATTGAAATATATTAGAATATTTAGTTTATGGAAGCCAATGATATGGATTAAATGATTAATTGAATTAATAGGTAAAAGACAACATTTCTTAGAAACTATGGTGAAACAATACAATCATTTCTTAAACAATATTTATATAATTTCAATGATTTTACAAATACACATATTTGCATAGTACATGCCCTATCTAGCATTTCAATGTCAGAAAAAATTATTCAAAAACAAATAACATATGCTATAAAGACATTTCAGGCATTTGTACCTTTTTACAAAAAGGTCTTTCTTTTGGTCAGTGTGAGATAAAACAATGAAGTTGTCCTAGTTAATGGTTTTATATGATACTAAAAAGTTCGAGATTTAAAATCGTGCAGTCAAATTCCAGACGATATGTAAGTATTAACTCATATTGTACCTGAAAGAGTGCATTTAATTTTTGTCTCTTACAAGTTTACATTTACAGATCTTGGGTTTTTGGGGGTATTTTTTATACTTGATCAAAATTATACCCAATTTGATCAAGTATGAACAATATCCCTAAACAACCAAGGCCTGAAAGTGGAACAAATGTGATGAATTTGTTATTAAAATGTTTCGTACAACATTTTTAAATAAAAAAAATATGGGGTCTTTTCATTGGTCATTTCAGTGGGTCTTTTCATTGATAATAAAACAAATAAGCAACTTGGTTAATTTTAAACTGTGAACTTATTTACTAAAATTAATTTTTATTGTGTTAACTATTAAAACTAGTGTAAACCAAAGAATTTTATTCATAAGGTTACTTATTCATAAAAACGAAACAAGCTTTAACTGTTTTAAATTTTTTTAAGTTAAACATATATAAATGTAGAGACTGGAAAGCCGTGGCATGCAGAAGAAAGGACTGGTGCAGTCTTCTTGAGAAAGCCAGGGTCCACCGAGGACTGTCGAGCTACTGATGATGATGATGATATATAAATGTATCTAAAACAATAAAAATGGCTAAAAATAAATTTTAAAAAAAATGTGTAATTATGTTGTCAATGAACTGAACAAAAGCATAAAGTAAATGAGTTTTTATTTATGTTATTAAGTTCAAATTAATCTTTAAATTCATATGACATATTTAATTCATAATTGAAACGGACTTGATTGCCAATTAGCTTTGTTTAAACCTTTTTAAGCTTACACAAAATATTTTTTGCTGTTAAGAAAGAACCTGTGAAGCCGGTTCGCGGCTTCTTGTAGCCACTGTGTAATCATCATCCTAGCAATACGGAGGTCTGAAAGACCCAGGCCCCTCAGACATGGAAACCACCCAGCCGTCACCCACAAGACGTGCGTGCGGACCCGCGCACTTAGATTTGAGAGTTAACTGATCTAAGTCGCAATTATGAGTACACAGATATATATAATTTATGAACACCTAATGCATCTATTCACTGTTGGCACCTAACCAAAATTTTGGTGCCTTTAAAAATTTGGAGTATTTTTTATAGATTTTATGATGTATTCATTTAAGAGATAATACAGTTAATGAATTAAAAGTTGTATTTAAAATAACAAAAATTTAATAGAAATTAGTGAACTTAATGTTACACAAATTTTAATAAAAATTAACAAAGTTAATAAACTGACATTTATGTAATAAAAATTTAAGTGTGTTAATTAAAGTATTTTTTTAACAGAGTAAAAAAAAAAACATGAATCGTTTAAAAGCATATAGAGCAAACTCTTATCCAATTCTTTATCTGTGTTGCGCACATAAAATAAATTTGTGCCCACCAAGCATTGAAACTGCGTTAAATTGCAGTGAAATTTATTTGCAAAGCACAACTCTGCCATTGAATAATATGAGGAAAACTGGTTTCTTGAGGCAAGAAGACCTGTAGATTAAAGTTAAGAAAAAGCTGGAGTTGTTCGCAGAATGCTAATACATACAGCACAGTTTAGAACATAAAAGAGAAATTTTACAGCCCAGATATAATTATTATATATACCAGTATTTAATACTTTAAATTACGCAATTTTTCGAAGATACAAAAATAGTTAATGCTTGGTTTACCTTATGCTCGTTTTTTTTCCTGTGACAATAAAGAATATTAACTGTAGGGTACAGCAGTGGAATTTTGATTTTATTTAATTACCTATAATGAGTAATACTAAAAAATTTTCCACAATTGTGACAAATTTTCCACGAAGGATGTTTGCATGTTACAAAACAAAATTTGATTACCTCTTTACAAAACTTGGACAAAATGAAAATGCGATGTAGAATTCGTAGTAATTTTAAAATAAATTTAAATAGTAAGCATTTAAAAAAAATAATTTTTTTTTGATAAAAATTAACATTTTTTAAAAGAGTTTAGGTAGAAGGGAAATTTAAACAATTTATGAGAGTCTAGGAAATTTCCTCAAAATTCAGAAATTTTCCAATTTTTTAGGAGAGCTCATAGCTAAGATAACTTAAAATTATCTATAAGTTGAAAAAAGGAGAAAGTTTGTTCATACCATAATTGCTAGGTATAAGACCAACTTTCCCTTTGCATGAAGCTTTCCACCAGTTTGCATCACTTTTCACATCCAAAATGTAAAGATTATCTCCCTCTTCAAAAGATAATTCATCAGCCTGCATAAAATATTTCATATGATAAATTTATAACAGAGTATTTGCATAGCAACTACAATAGAACTTAAATATGAGAAACTTATTTAAATTATATCGCCAGGAAAAAGAATAGTACCAAGAAACTTATTTCAAATCTCTGTATACACATCTAGATATTTTTACTGCCTATAAGTGTTATAATGATAAATCTAACAAATTAAACTAAATTATTTACTAAAAAGAAACAGGGAAACTAACATAATTTTATTCAGTCAATAAAACATTTATTTTCTTTACAATAATTTTAAAAATAACAAAATTTAAATAGATATTTTTAAACAAAAACTGAAGTGATATTAAAAATTCATGGAAATAATAACTTACAAATTTACAACAAATTCATGAGCAAATCAGCAACAAACAGCCAAACAAACGCTCAAAAGTGATCAAAGTAGCATTCTACTATGCCTTATTTTTCCGGAGAACTTCAACTAATTATGAGGAACCAATGTTGCTGATTTTGTTATTTTTTATGCATGAACTAAGATTTTTTACCATAAATTTGAAATCATTGGTTGATTTTCAATGAACTTTCAGCTTAATAATGATGATGAATGAGTCAAAATCTTAATATGCTCAAAAATGAGATTGTGTTACCACTTAAGAGACTATACACATACTTGTTGACCCATTCTAGGTTGGGAGCATTTTCATATTCTAAGTTTGCATATTGAGCTCCTCTCTCCCACCCAAAATGCTACATAATTAGCATAAGAAAATATAATACTTTTTTCAACACATTTACATTAACTCTGAAAAACATCTATATTATAATTTTAAATTGCAGTGAAACTAATAAAAAATGTCAACACAGTATACTAAAACTTTCTTTAAAACAACTATGACCTGGAAATTTATTTAAACACAAAAGATGTAAGTAATTTAGCAACATAAAAAAATTAATATAATTGTCACTCCACAAACAAAAGTTGTAGCTTCTATAATTTAGTCTTTACTGAAGAATATAATACAGTCAATGCTCAATATAATGACCCTTGTTGCACAAAAGAAAACTTACATTATAACATGAGGATATTATAAATATTTACCTCTTTTTAAATTCTAGTTGAATTTGAACAGCAACAAAAAAACGCTATACTTAAATAAGAATTAAGAAACCAATAGACTAATTCATAATATAGCAATTTTGTTTATGTTAAAAGTAACTACCATGTAAAATAATGCCGTAAAGTGAAAAAAGCGTTTAAAATGATACTCTTGATCTAGACAGCCATCTTTAATAAACAACATACGTTTAGATAAATGCAAAGACTAAAATAAACTGACCAGGAGACAAAACCAGTAAATAAAATATTCAAACAAAAAAGTATGATTCATAAATTTACTGTAGATTTTTAACTTTATGAATACATACTGGACTTGGTTTTTCGGGCAATAACACTTGGGCTCAATTACACAGGGAATCAATTTTAATATAATTCTTTTCTGTTGCATGAGATTTTTGAATGGATCATAGATATTTTCGAACACTGATTTCAAATATGCAATCTTTTTATCTTTTTTTTTCTCTACAAGCTTCAGTTTGTATGCAACTTAATAATATATTTCCAACTAAAAAATTTTAAAATTCATTCGAGAGTAAACACTAAGTGCTCCCACTTCTCTGCTGCTGAGTGGTAGGAAAAGGCAATGCATATCAGTTTATGAAGGGCTATGTTACGGTCATGTGTTTTTTGTCTGAAGTTAGTTTTCAAAAGATTTAGCAAATGCACATAGAGTGTTCTCCCTAAGCGTTTCTAGAAGGGTGTCCTCTGATGCACTTTATTTGTCTTTTTAGTAAAAATAAGCCACCATCCCATAAAAACACTTCCTTTTTATCCATATTCTATTTTTAAAAAAATTTAATTTGCTGTTTATATAATAATTGCACACTGGTTTATAGGTTTAATTCTGATTACTATTACAAACATTTTGTCAGGATTATTCTCAACTGGTTAAATGAGTTCTTTTTTTAATTACTGAATTTTTTTAAGTGATTTTAAATTTTAAAATTATTTTTAATACTTTTTTTAAAAAAGAAAAAAGGACATCTTTAATGTTTATTTTCTCATTATTTTCAGTTTAAGTTATAGAAAAAAGCTTTTAAAGCTTTTTATCAATAATTTCTCTTTTCGTTTAGTTTTTTTAAAAAGAATTTGTGCAAAGTGATTGTCTTTTAGCATGCCTTTAATTATTTTTTTATAAACTACAAGTTTTTCTCTTATTTTGATAATGAGTGAGAAGTACTTTTTGAAAAACACACATAAAATAGCATAAAAGGGTAATTTAAAAACTATTGAGAATCAAATTCAGTTATTACATAATATTACAGTTTGATAAATTTTACAGTGTAAAGTGAGTGCGAAAAAGGGCCCCGCCAATTTTTATTCCAAGAAAGAATCTGGTATATATATGCATATAAACTTATACAAATGTTATAAATTTGTACATTCAGACAAAAAATAAACTAAACTAAAAATAATGTTTTTAAAAAAATCTGCAGATTTCTGAACAAAACTAATTTCAGATTTGAAAACCTCCCATCCGAATAAGATAAGATCAAGTACTTGTATAAATGCAACAAAAAATTTGTTCCCTAGTGTTATCAATGTGAAGTAACCACTAACTTTTTGACTATAAAGAACAACCATTAAAATTTGATATGGAACATCATAAAAAAATTATCAATGGAATTTCAGAGTTTAGTTATCGGTCCTGCAGACCAGTGACTAAATTTTCTTGATTTCTACCCCTAAGGATAAGAATCTAAGTGTCCTGTTACTCTTCATTCATTTACAGAATATTCCAAGTGTTTCACATTTAATAAGCAATAACATCAAAAGGAACAGTGATTTTAATAACTTCTTTAAAGATGTTGTTGTTCATTGTGAATGGAAGCATTTTGTTTAGAGAAAACAAAAAAATTTTACACTTTTTTCTAAAGGGAATAAAAAAAAATTTAATGAAATTTCAGTCACTATGCATTGAAGTGGAAGGTTTAGTGCAGGGGTTCTAATGGGTGTTGAAACAACACAGCTTCAGTCGATTAGCAAATGGGACTTAATATATAGGATACTAGATCATTATAATGGGTGGATGGGGTAGGAACTAAGAAAATTCCACCACTGGATGGAAAAGATATAAAAGTAAAGGACCAGTTACTATTCTGTATTTTTCTACATGTATGTATGAGTTTTCCAACAAAAAAAAAAGGTTGATGAAGTAAATTTAAATGAAAAATTACAATACAAAGATCTTACAATGTTCACAGTTAAAACCAAACCACAGTAACGTACCAAAACATTCATCAATTGTTGCATGAAAAAGCAATAACAGAGGTTAGCGAGAGGAGCAATCAGGGTGTGAACCCACTAGTAGTAATTAAAACTCTTTTTTTTGTAATTCCACAATGAGTGATTTTTACTTTCCACACATTTAAAATAAATGCAAAAACTCACTATGCAAAAATTGCACATTTTAAAAAAAAATGTAACATGGAATTAGAAAATTAGTTCCACCCTATTAAAAGTTCTAAATTTAGAAACTTTTGAAATATGCTTCAAATTGTTAAATTTATGTGCCAAAATGAATTTACTTAAAAATTATGAAAATATAATTAACTAATGGAAGAGAAAAAATAATTAATACCTAGAGGAGGATAAAAAAAAAATCACATAAATAAATTTGATAAACAGTATGAAAATCGTTTTTTACCTGCTGGGCAGTGTAGCGGTACAAAGCTCTAACAACTTTAACATGACCTAAAAGTATTTAAAAAAAATTAAAAACTACGACAATATGAATAAAAATAAACACTCAATAGAAATTAAGGTCAAAAAGAGAACCGACTATAACTAAATGTCAGCATTAATTGAAAAGAAACAAAAAGCTTTTAAACTTGCAGAAAGCTAAATATAGTATATACAAGTACAAGCTAGTTGATCTATTCAATAAAATTTTAAAGCTTTATGTAAAGATAGAAGTTTATTGCACTTCAAAGTATTGCAAATCAAAAACATGCATACCCTGAAATTTTCAAGAAATTAAGTAGAATACATTACATTAAAAATTAGATTAAAAATGACAGGCAGAATATCTATTAATTCAAAAATTAAAATACCTCTAAAAAAGAAAGGATTTGAAGAATAAAATGCATCAAACCATAAATGTTTATGCATAGTGACTAGTTATATAAGGGCAGTAACACAATTTATTTTTAGTCTTGAAGAATTGCAATAAATTTGCCACAGAAATTATGGAATATCACAATGTTAAAAGTGATAACCAATTAGATTTTTAATACACACCTACTGCCAGGGGCGGATTAAGCCTTAGGTCACTCAAATTTTTGGGGCCCTTAGATAAAAAAAATTTCTTGTATATTTTTTATTTATTCAAATATAAAAGTATTTATATATCTTTTCAATTAAGAAAGCATATTTAAAATTAAAATAAATAATAAGAAATGAAATTTTACTTTATTTTATTAAATCAGAACTAAAAAGATTATCGTATTTTATTAATATATATTTGAAACTGATTTTCATTTTAAAAAATCATTGTTTTTCTTAATTTTTTTTTTATTTATCTTAAAAAAAAATTTTTTAAGAGGGCCCCAGGCCATGGCCTAGACTGGCCTAATGGGTAATCTGTCCCTGCCTACTGCCTTTCAAATTAAACTGGGAAACAAGTCACGGTTTAAAACCAGATATGGTCAACCTATAACACGAGTGCCACCAGGTGATAAAATGAATTTGGTTGCACATAAAAAGTTATTAAATTACTTTTATTCTATTACATTCACCGAATAAAAATATACTTTCAATACTAGCGGCTATCAAAGTCAAAATTTTTGTACTATTATGATACTCTATAAGGCGCAAGTGCCAGTGGCGCCATGTCAACTAAAGAAGTCCATGAAGTGTATGGAACCTTAACTTTCTCTTTGAAAGTATACTAGTACAATTAGTTGTAAAAAGAGAACCACACCTTAATTACAAATAATGGGGAAAATTGTATAATAAATAAAACGATCAAGTGTTTCCATCCACGAATTTCATATAATCGATGGCGAGAAATCACATTGTTTCACATTTAAAGCAAGTTAATAACTAAAAAGCAAATATAATTACACAATTCAATAATTTGAAATCAAAGTAGTAGCTTACAGATTAGTTTTTAGAAAAGAACTTTAACAAATAGGCACACTGAGCATATGAAAATAATAAAGTGTCATTTAACTAGCACACTAATCGAAAAGGTTTGCCATCTTCTCTTCACAATGATAAAGCTTACACCAATTTAATCAAAACTAAATTTGTTGCTCTTCCATTATACTTTTAAAAATTTAGGAATATTTCCATATTGCTAACTGTGACAGACTAATAGACAAGTCTGGGTAACTTCGTTTAGCGGCCCACAAGAAACTGAAAGAAAAAAAAACATCTTAAGAAACCAACTTGAGGGGTATAACTAGAAGCCACTTCCGGATAAACCTTTACATTATTTTTTCCCGACTTGGGGATAGTAGCTAGCGCAATAGATCAAGATGCGGAAATATCCCAATAAGGAAATAACATAAAATATTTTGAAAAACTTAAGTTGTCCGGGGAGATTTCCATATCGTGATCTGTGGCAGAATAATCGCCAAGTCTTGGAAACTTCCAGGCTGTGGCCAACGAGAAACTTAAAAAAAACATCACAGAAAGGGACCAACTCGAAAGGTATAACTCGTAGCCATCCCGAGGCAAACATCTACATGTTTTTTTTTTTAAAAAAAACTTTGCAAGTTATTGGACAAGAAAAAGAGCAAAATCCTTTCTTTATGAAGCAAAAACTATCATTGATACTTTGTTTTTTTTTTAAATAACTTGTTATGTATAATCTCTTAATGTACACCTATATATTTTAGTTGTGCAGATGAAAAATTAGACTTGGTTTTTATTATGTAAGAATATTTTTCTAAATAAATTAATTACCTGGTTTAGGAACTGGCTTTGGTGGGGCAGGTCTTGCAGGAAAAGACATTAGATTGAATTTTATGAATATTCAATACTTTAACGATAAAGTTCCTGTAATTAAACTTCAAAAGCAAAAACGATAACAAGTAAATATTTATTTTTTGTCAGATTTCGTTTTGTAACGCTTCTGGCTGCTTACTTCTGTTTTTTTTTATTATGTGCAGTCATTAACGTTAACTCAATAAATAAACGGATTACAGTTAAACAGCACAAACAGCTACTTATTTGAAACCTGTTGTTAACTGTGACTTGCATAAAAGTTTTGTTTATTTACATTTTCCTCCTCATAATTTGGATTTGAACGTTTTCGCTGTCGGCTACTTTTTTATATCATATGCTACTAAATGGATTATTTCTTTATCTTAGTAAATTTCGAAATTTAGCATTTAATAAAAATTTTCCACTTCTTACAACTTTTAAATACAGAAAAATGAGTAGTTCAGTTAAATTTTTGAAGTAAGTTTTTAATTTCTTGATTCAAAATCCATAGCACAGAATTTGATTGCAATCCCCCCCCCTCCAGTTTTTCCTGTTAATAAAACAAATGACAATGATATTATTTTGAAACAAAAATATAATAATTTATTTGTAAATGCTTTACTATAGCATATTAATTTTTTGTCCTGTTTCGATACTCTAGCAGTATTTAATATTAATGTAATATTCGCAAGAATTATAAAAACTAATGCAGACACATATTTGTTAAACGCAACCGAATATTTCAATTATATTTAAAAAATGTGGATATAAACTTAAAGTCGGAATTCTGCCTCTAATTTGGTTGACTCTAATGACTTTCAACTGAAAAAAAGGCTCTCATTTTTTTTTACCTACGAGGCGACAAAACTGCACGAAGAAATAAGTGAGAAATATAATTTAATTTTGATACTTTGGCACTTTTAAAAAAAAAATCAGACTCTTGATAATTAATATCTTCTACCTTAAAAATAAACTCTTAACAAAAAAAAAGGGAAAAAAACCTAGACCTTATAAAAATAACCTGAATTAAAATAACACTTTTAAAATCACATGTAAAAAGAGGACTCTGTAAAATATTTCTAACCACCTAATCAAACCTTTCACAAAATTCTTATTTATCTGAAATGTATGACTCTAAATTAAAAATATATGTTAGTATTCTTACAACTCTAAGAGCAATTATTATATTTCTTTCCCTCAGCACCTAGAGCCTAAACTAAAAAGGAAAAAATAATATTTTTTTTTATTTAAACTGAAAAATAATGTGTTTAATAACTGAAGGCAAAATGAAAATTATAATGACTAATTTAGTATAAAATTTTGATTAATTAGCCTTCAAGACTTTTCTTTCAAATGTCTCTCTCATAAAATCAATTGGTTTTGAGTTGTACCCAATAGTAATGTGGGGATCATTTAACAACATAAACATGCTTAAATAGACTAGAAAACTTATTATGAATTACTTGGTTTTTTCAGCCAACATTCAATGGCTGATTTGGTTTGTAAAGAACTCTAAGATTATTTAAAATTATTTAGCTTTGCTAACAGACATTTTAGGCAAGACTGTGGAGTCTTGACGAACATTTTCCTGAAATGTATTAAGTATATAGAATATCACAAGAAGTCTGATATTAGGACACCTTTCCAAGTCACTGTCAAATTGCTAATAAAGATGCAAAAATTCTGTGCTTATTATAAGGAGCTAAAACTTAATAGCATTCGGCTATTCCAAAAAAAAAAAATATTTACTTATTTATTCCATGAATTTCAGAATAACCATCATGTTGCTAGGACTTAGAAGTCCTTCCCTATTCTACGTAAGAAATTAGATATGAATAAATTGAGAATTAAAAGGTGTTTGTTTTTTAAAAGTCTAAGAAGTAAAAAAGAAGAAGAAGGCAAACATTTTTGTCTCAGAAAGTTGCATGCCCTTGTGAAATTTACATTAAATTAAGTTATGAAAAATTGTATAATAAGAATAATTTTAAAATTAATATTTATGGAGAAAGGTACCTATAAGCTTCATTTAAAAAAATTAAAAAAAGCAATGAAATAATATATGTTTGCTTAAATTTTCCCTCCCTTCAAAAACTGTTTCTCCTCTTAACTATTTCATAACTGTTTAAGATTTGCCAATCCTTTCAGAGGTTATAATGAACATTATAAATAGACATGACCAACAAAAAAAACTGTTTCCAGATTTGCAACCTACACATAATTATAGCTGAATCCAGCTTAAATTTCTTGGCATTTAGCGTGTTTAACTTTACTAGGCTATATAACCTACATATTCTGCAACATAGCTGTTCTGAATCTCAAAAAGTTGAACAAAAATAATATTTTAAACCAACATGCCAAATATAAACAAAAACAGTTTCACAGTTTTAGCTCTCAAATTATGTTCGTGTATATTTATGTTACAGTTAATGTAAGCTAACTATTCCGAACCAATTATCAAGTTTGAATACGTTTTTCAAAAATACAGTATTCCAAAATAATAATTAAAAAAGAAATTTCCCATATATATATATAGTATGCCCATTTTCTTTAAAGCTAACAATCACAATATTGATCTTTTTTAAATTTTTCCTCATATTTTTATTGATATTTTGGCACAAGAAGTTTCCATCTCTAACAAATGAGGAATATACTAAAATATTCTAATAATAATGTTCGATAGCATTATTTATTATTGAATTTATTCAACGCAAAATGGTTATTTTTTTGGGATACCTGTTACAAAAATCTATTGTTCTTTACCAAAAACCCTTATTTTTTATATATATTGTTATAGCATAAATATTAAAGACGTATTAAATGTTATTGTACTACTTTAGGTAACATACAAAGTTTTTATTATTTTATTTGTTAATAACGTTGTACATGTTTTTATTTTTATTTTACTGAAATAAAAAATATATTTAAAAAAATTTTTTTATTTAAATGATCCATTTTATAGATTGCAAATGATAAATAATGAACTCCGTTGAAATAATCAGTCAGGTAAATAATGAACCAGTCAGAAAAAAAGAATAATCGGTCGGATTATTAATGAGGTATGTGGTATTAAAATACATCTGATTGAATAATCAGATGTATTTTAATGTATTTATATCAGATGACTGAATGAAATATTTATCTGACTGAATAATCAGTCAGATAAATAATGAACCAATCAGAAAAAAAAATAATCGGTCAATTATTAATGAGGTATATCATATTAAAATACATCAAAATCAGTTTGTCTATTGAAACTCGGACATGTTTCTAATTATAACCTTTCAACTTATGTTTTGATCTAACAGGTTTCGATGTATTCTACCCTCCAATTTCAGACGTGATTTGACAAATTCCGATAGCGTTTTTGTTGTACTTTGTATATAGCCCTAATGTCTATATTGTCTTTTTATTAGGATTCTAAACTTTTATAGTCTTTCAAAGCGATTAAGCCTTTATATAAAATTGTATTCCTTTAGGACCGGCAAAAGGAGAAAAAAAGCACTTCCCATTTCCCCACGCTACGAGTTTATTCGTCAGTCGAGTTTATTCGTCGTAATCTTAGAGTCATCCGTCTAATCTTGGGCCGCTAGAGTCTGAAAGACTCGTCTCATATGTGATACGATCGTGGATCGTGAAGAGAGAATTGCATTTATTGATCAAACTAGATCTGAAACCGTTAATGGGCTCTTTACCATCTAAAATGATTTACCAAAATTTTACCACCCGTCTTTTACCTTATCCTGTTTTTTCTGACAGACCGTCTAATTTTTGATAAATTTCAGATAAGTTACTTGAAAAATTGAAAGAAAGCATGCTTGATTTTCTAATAATTTACTTCGTTACATTTTACATTACAAAATCACATTACGATACAAAATTTAACAAATGTAAAACTTTTAACAATAATTTTACATTTTCTTAGATTAAATATTAAATGCAGAGATAATTTTATATACTATATGAGTAAAAGACTACAGACTTGCCTCGTGGTTTTTAAAGCTTCCCTCACAAGATTTATAGTTTCTCTAACTTTGGAAGTTAACTTACTGAACATATCTTTCTTTCCATAAACGTGACTGCCTTAGTTAACATGAGGAAGAAAAAAAATATATTCCGGAAATTGAAGATTATGTACGGAATTCCCAAGCTACAGACTATGTTATTAAAACGAAGAGACGTAATCAATTATTTAAAAGCTCTTGGATAAAAAATTGTTAACGATCTAATCCGTGAATAAGTAATCGCGTGTGCTTTTTCTTTTGTTTCATATCTATTGTAGCAAGTCGCTTAGCAACGAGTTAAATGGAAGCTCTCTGACCAGTGGGCAGTTAGGAGTTTCGGTAAAAAAGACAGTTTTATTAGAGATAGAACTGCTGAGGAGTGTAGTGTTAGTAGTTTCCACGATCAAAAATGTCTTCGATTTCGCCTAAAAAGAGTTGCAGGTTTTCTTTTCGCAAGAAAAGAGACCAGGGTGACGCTAAAATTGTCGCCCCTATCAAGCCTTTTAAATATATAAGGTAAATTTTTTTTTACTTTTTTTTTATTTATAACTTTTCGATGGTTTTGTGCAATATTAATTATTTATACAAACAGCCTGCTTTTTTTTTATTTTCATTAAAATCCATTCTTCCAATTTTTTGAAATTTTGAAATTTTTCCTTAGTTCTTTATTTTAGAAATAATTTTATCACATTATTATTATCATTATTTTGCAACCTACGGTTAGAAAAGAGCCTAAAAGCAGAATAAAGTCTTGATAAAAAATATTTTAATTACTTTTCAATAATTTCACTCAAAATGAATTGTTTAT